>NW_015386588.1:301488-317579 GCF_001527695.2 Protobothrops mucrosquamatus | reverse complement strand
ATAATGGATAAACTTGCAAATGTCTGACAGCTGAAGCCACTTCATCTTTTGGCAGAATAAAACAAACATATCAGAAATGGTGGCCCATTAGAAGGCATTATCAATGCCAAGTTTCAGTCAGAGAGTTTCAAGGATTTTACTGACATAAATTTTAAAATATTTTCCCCAATTCTCTTTTAAGGCAAAATTATAAATCTGAGAGAAGGACAAAAGGCATTGTAAGCTGCCCAGAATCACTGATTGATTGGACAGCTATAGAAATTAATTAAAAACACTACAACAAACCTCCTAACTTCCTAAATTTTAGTAAAGAGCCTGTAGAGAACAAGATAAGACCTACTGTATACAGCACTCTATTTTACCTTAAAAATCTAATGTTTTAAAATTGTTCTAAGTCAAACTTTCTATTTTTAAATATTTTTTAAGACAGGTTCATTTGCTTTTTAGACTATCAGAGGCTTATATTTTGCTGCTTTTGAACCCTGGTTCTTCGGGGTGCCAGGATAGTTGCTGGGAAATCTTGCCCCTTCCCAGGAAAGATTGTTTCTTCAGTGGTAGGAGTCCATTGTATCAGAGCTGTGGCTTGTTGGCAGTTAAAGATGTTAATCAGGAGAATCATGCTACCAGAATAAATACAGTGCCACAGAAATCAGTAGGTGAAAGAGAAAGTAAATGACATAAAAGAATTGTTCTGCACCAACCATTCCCTGCCTTACCTCCCTCCTCCTTGTTAAAAGCTATAAATATTTGGATCTGCACCTGACATTGTAAACTTGACACAGATTCAATTTTATTGTGTAGAGACTGTCAGCATCATGCAGAATGTAAAATACAATTGAGCCCAAGAATACATACAATTGGACAGGCCAGCCTTGATTCCAGTGCACAGATCAATACTGATTTATGTTAGCAGGACCAGGAAGAACTGGAACCATATTCCTTTGTTTCACAATTGAAGATAAAATAAAGCCCCAGCCAGTAGTCAATATAAACATTAACAAACATTAGCACTCAGCAGTTGTTTCATTTGGGGATAACCTACCCATTCATAATCCTAACCCTAAGATCATATTTTAAGGTATGTGGTATCCATTTAGTTTCTGTGGACTTGACATTTAAACCAACCCTCAGTACAATACTATTTTGGCATCCTGAAATCAGGTGGTTGTATGGGCAGACATAGCTATTTAGAACATAGAATACCAGAGTTGGAAGGGACCTTGGAGGTCATCTAGTGCAACCCCCTGATTGAACAGGAGTGTCTATATCATTTTAGACAAATGGCTGTCCAGTGTCTTCTTGAAAGCCTTCATGATAGGGCATTCACAACCTCTGAAAGCAAGCCATTCCACTGTTTGATTGTTCTCATTGTTAGGACAATAAACTAGTGGAATGACTTGCCTTAGGAATATGCAATTTAGGAATATGCACCTCCAAGGGTATCCTAACCAAAAATTTAAACATAACATAAGTCTATTTTTATCTTCTGATCACTTGTTTTCTTGACTACCATTGTAGGTATGCTTTCTGTAAGTCTGGCAAATGTAGCATTTTATGGGAATAACCTTGAAGGACACCTAGTTACAAATCTCAATGTAATTTAGGCTTATATCTCCACGTTTATAGGTTGCAGCCACTTAGATGTTGGTGATCTGAATGGTTGCCCTCTGGAAGGGTTTATCCCCATAGTAGGAATATTGCAGATACACAGTAGATGCCAAATGTTCTACTGGGGTATTAGAATTTGGGAATATAGACAGTGTAGCACAGAAAGAAGCAGATACCAGAATGGCAGTAATGTGGAACACGCTTGGCAAAATGACATTTGAGGAGCAGATGGCTTGTGGACACAGAGGCAAGAAAAGTAGTGCCAATCTATCAGAATTGAAATAGTATATCCAGATGGAAAATCCTTGGCAGCAAGTTTGGGCAGGTAGCAGGTTTATCAAGCTGATATCCGAGGAGAAAAATGTGATGTACATACTAATATATACATATTATACAATAGCAGTTAACAGCCCACCTGTGTCTCTGTGTTACTATGGGTACAAAACAATGCAGGGAGAAGTGGAGCCTGGGGTAGATACGAGTAATGCCACTCCATCAGAGTTGAAATAATATGAATGGGTGAAATAGGCCTGGAGAGGTCTATTAGCTACATTTGTATAGGAAGTAAAACATGTGTTGGATTGCTGCACTCAGCAGTTTACCTGAGTCGCCATGGCACTGTTAGCAGAGAATCAAGCAAATGGGAAAAGAATATAGGGAGATTAGTGCTGAGAGAAACACCACTGAGTTCTATTTTTATGAGTAAAACAAATTTTAGCTAAACCATGGTATCCCATTTATAAGTAGTAACATTCATCTTTTTAAAAGCAACACGCTTGACAAGAGCCTACCTTAACTGAAATAGATTTGGCTTAGGAGCAGCAACTGGACATAAAAGAATAAAAGAAACCTTTAAGGAAATGTGGAGGTTGCAGAGAAACTGAGTGACTTCTTTATATCTATCCCTACCACAGAAAATATAGGGCAGATTCCTGAGCTGGTACTGACTTGCTCAAAAAAGTCAAACTGAGGCAGCAAGAGAAGGCAGTCAAGGAATCATCCCATGTAGATGACATCTGGAATAGGAGCATATGAAGTAAATAATCACCTTTTGAGAGTTCTTAAATAAAACATATATGAAATTGCTGACCTTCTAGCAAAAATATGTAAGTTGTCAGTTAAACCAAGTTGTGTACCAGAAAACTAGACCTAATTTTTACTAATACAGATTCTATTCTAGACCTAATTCTTACTAATAGAGAAGAAGTGTTAGAGGGAGTTGAAGTTGCTGGAACTTTGGGCAAGGGTGACTACGTCACATTGAAATTCAATATAATGCAAACACAAGCAATAGAACATAATACAGCCAATGTCTTAAACTTTAAAAGAGTTGATTTTATCAAACTCAGAGAGAGCCTAAGAAAAATCCCATGGATGAAAATCCTAAATGAGAAAACAAGTCAAGAAGCATGGGAAACTCTGAAAGATATGACCACAAAAGTACAATCGAAAATAGTACCGCTGAAAAAGAAAAACAAGAAATTCAAGAAGAAACCAGCACAAAGATCTCTCTGATAAACTGAAAGACAAAAAGGACAAGTACAAAAAATGGAAAGAGTAACTAAGGCATAGTATCAGCAAATAGCCTGAATCTGCAAAGATGAAATCAGGAAAGCAAAGGCTCAAAATGAACAAAAACTCGCAACAAAAGTCAATGATAATAATAAAAAGTTTCTTTCAACATATAAATAAAAGAAAAAAATCAAGGAAATGGTAAGTCCACTTAAGAGAGAAGATGGCAAGGAAATAATAGGCAGCAGACAGAAACTAGAACTGCTGAACTCATTCTTTGCATCAGTCTTCACACAAAAAGAAACTGTAGCCCAACCTACCAAAAATCTAACTGTAAAAGACAGACTAGAAATAAAAATTAAAATAAGTAAGGAAATGGTTATACTATCTGATCTTGATGAATATAAAACACCAGGACCTGATGGGTTACATCCCAGAATTCTGAAGGACCTGACAGATGTTATCTCAGAACCAAATCCTGGAACACCAGGAAATTACCTGCGGATTGGAAAAGAGCTGATATGGTTCCTATCTTCAAGAAAGGAAAAAAAAAAAACAGATCCAGGAAACTACAGACCAATCAGCCTAACATCAATACCTGGGAAGATATTAGAAAAGATAATCAAATAACAGATCTGCAAACATCTAGAAACAAATAAGGTTATAACTAACTTTAACCAGCATGAGTTTGTTAAAAACAGGTCATGCCAAACCAACCCTATTTCATTCTTTGACAAAGTGACTAAATTAGTAGACTGGCAAAATGCTATGGAAATAGAATACTTCGACTTCAGTAAGGCATTCAACAAAGTAGACCACAACCTACTTCTTGATAAGCTAGAAAAATGTGAGATAAATAGCATTACCACCAAAAGGATTTGTTACTGGCTGACAAGCTGTACTCAACAAATTGTCCTTAATGGTACTACAACTACATGGAGGGAAGTAAGCAGTAGAATATCACAAAGTTCCACCTTAGGCCCAGTACTCTTCAATATCTTTATAAATGACTTAGATGAGGAATAGAAGGGGAATTCATCAAATTTTCAGATGACACTAAGCTGGCAGGAATAGCCAACACCCCAGAAGACAAGCTCAGGATATAAAAAGGCCTTGACAGATTTGAACACTGGGCCCTATACAACAACATGAAATTTAATGTGGAAAAAAGCAAAGTTTTATACTTAGGCAGGAAAAATCAAAGTTGTCAGGTGAGACCTGGCTCAAAAATAGTAACTGTGTGTGTGACCTTGGAATCCTAGTGGATAATCACTTAAATATGAACCAGCAGTGTGCAGCAGCAGCCAAAAAAACCTAATACAATCTTTGCTTTTAGAAACAGAGGCATAGAATCAAAATTATGTGAAGTATTAGTACCACTTTATAAAGTCTTAATAAGGCAACACCTGGAATATTACATCCAATTTTGGTCACCTCATTACAAAAAAGATGTTGAGACTTTGGAAAAAGTGCAAAGAGCAACTAAGATGATTAAAGGCCTGGAGACTAAAACATATGAAGAACAGTTGCAGGATTTGGGTTGGTTAGTCTAGAGCAGGGATGTCAAACTGCCAGCCCGCAGGCCAGTTGTATCATATGGAGGTCACACCCATCCCAGCTCCAGCAATGCAAAAAAAGTCACGATACGTCACAACACATCACGAGATGTGGTGAGTTTGACACCTGTGGTTTAGAGAAAAGAAGGACTAGGGGGGACATGATAGCAGTATTCCAGTATTTGAGAGGTTGCTACAAAGAGGAGGGGGATCAACTTATTTTCCAAAGGACAGGTGGGCAGGACAAGAAACAATGGATGGAAACAATCTGGAATTAAGGAGAAATTTCCTAACAGTGAGGACAATTAACCAGTGGAACAGCTTATCTTCAGAAGTTGTGGGAGCTTCATCATTGGAGGTTTTTAAGAAGAGACTGGACAGTCACTTGTCTGAAATGGTATAAGATCTCCAGCTGTAGGGGGTTGGAATAGAAGACTTCCAAGGCCCCTTCCAGTTCTATTCTGATTGAAAAATAAAACTAGAGCCAACAACTCTGTCAACATTTATATAATGTTGTTCTTCTTTTGTGGCACACTGCTGGTATTGCCTCAGTTGAAATGATGATTACGTAAAGGAGAGGGCTATTGGAACTGAGTATGTGTTGGTGATGGAATCACAAACCTTGTAATAAGCAATGCAGCAGAACAAATGACTTGGGACTACTAGGCAAAAGTTGAAAACACTGGAGGGGAAGAGTCATGCCATTTTTTTTACACTCTTCACTAGTAATGATGGTGGGTGGTGTATGGTGGTGGGCAGAAAGCAGTTGTATGAAATCCATAAAGGTTTTCTAGGACAAGGATAAGGAGGGGGCCAGGAAGAGAAGATTTCTGCTTTCACCTAGAAGAGCAGTCCTATAACAGTCACAGGGAGGAAGAGTGAAGGTTGAAAGAGGAAGGAATAAAGTTGCACCAGCAGAAGAACAGCTACTGTGTGTAGGGTGAGAACCCCACTGAAGGGAGAAGCTGGAGGAAGCAAAACAAATGACTATGAAAAAAGCAGGAAGAGGGGGAGAAAGAGGAAAAAGTGATAGTAAATGTAGTGAAAGTCTGAGTTATAAATTAACAACAAAAAATAATAAAAGAAGTAAAAAATAGGAGACTGAACTGAAGAAATTGACATTCAGACAATAAAAAATGTGTTAAATAGAGACCCTCACAGAACCCTTCATTCTCTTTTGTTTTTCTTCCCCATTGGAAATTTAAGGCAACATGAGTAGCACTGAAACATACCTGGAGTTCCAATTACAAAGGAAGACACCTTCAACCTACATATGTCGATGTGGATGTTAGATGGAGACCATTGTTTTGTGGGGAAGCAGGAGAAGAATTAGTTGCAGGTAAGATGCTGATAGTCAACAGTAATATATTTTTCTTCCTCATTCCCCTGCTGAACACGAAGACTCAGAATGCTACCCAATGCTATTGAGCTGAAAATACAAGAATGCCTGCTAGCAATACAATCAATTAACTTTATAGAGACTAAAGAGGTTGGTTATTGCTCAAGCCTAAGAGGTGATTATATCTCAGATTGAGCAGTTTTCTCACACTCTCAGGTGAGAACTAAGCATGTTATTTTATGTAGGTATAAGGAGGTTAAGCATACTTGTTGAACAAAGGAGGGCAGAAGTATATTTAGAAAACTTTAGATGTAGGCCAAGGGTCCCCAACCCCCAATCCATGGACCAGTACCGGGCCGCAGCATGCCAGCAACTGGGCAACACAAACAATTAAAGCCCCATCCGCGAGATGCAAGCAGCACACAAAACCACGCCCCCTCTGGTCCATGGAAAAACCTTTCTCAATGGAACCTGTTCCTGGTACCCAAAAGGTTGGGGATCTCTGATTTAGACCATAATGCATTTCGATACAGAATATATACATATGTATCACAATCTATTAAGATAAATGCTGACAATTGCCAGAAGTAATTTAGTACATTATGACAATTTAGTACAATATGACACATTGTATATATATATATATATATATATATATATATATATATATATATATATATATATATATATATATACATACAATTGTATATATAGTATATACAACACATTAAACAGTACAAGTCTAGACATTTCTTATATAAGAGAAATATTAAGAGGCTAATCAAAAACATTGGAAATTATTGCTTGCATCTATATAAAATGATTTAAGCAGGTACAAGCAATAATAACCAAGGTTCAAAGAAAAATACAAATACCATAAATAGCAACTAGTAGTTGGGAACAATGGAAAAGGAGAAAATGTGCTATGAAATGTAAATCCTTATGTACATTTTTATTTTATTTTATTTTATTTTTCTTTTAATATTTTTAATGTTTTTATATTCTTTGCATTTTATCATAGGCTTTATCAAGGAATAAGATTTACAGTTGACACAAATAAGAAATTTTAGATCTTAGTATGTGAATGTCCAATATCCTTTATATAGATTTACAGAATTAAGCCTTTTTATTAAGCCTGATTACTGCTTAATTGCCATCCATTATGAAAAAGACCTGTGATATTTAAAGCTGAAATAGAACCATAGGCCATCATGTTTAATTATCTGCTCAGTATGGGAATCCAGATTAAAGCATACTGGGTAGCTGGGTCTGTAGCTTCTGCCTTAATACTTCCAATGAAGAGGAATCCACAAATTGTTTAGCTAATCAGTTCCACTAACAAATAATTAGGAAGATTTTGCCCTGTTTTTTTTAATTCAGTTAAAATCTCTCTCATGTCATACATGGATGTATATGTACAGTATATATGTATTAATCTGGAATCAGAGAAAACAAGTCTTGACTTTTTATGTGCTACTTTTATGTGCAACAGGTAGTTGAAGAGTGCCATTATATTTCTAATTTGTTTTCTCTTTAAACAAAAACCCAAACTTATCCAGCTTTTCCAGTCTCTTTTCATAGCAGTTAGTTTCATACCCACTGATCAAGTGTATTGCCCTTCTCTGAACTTTTCCAGTTTTTTGTATTGAGTGAAATGGTACAATTGTTTTCAATGATTTTTAATCTATAGTTTTACAAACTAAACTAGTTTGTCAAAGCTGGCTCATACTTTGCAATTAGTTACTATACCAAAATCCTTTTCACTCCTATTACCAAGCCAGAGAGCCAGTTTGGTGTAGTGATTAAGGCACTGAGTTAGAAAATGGGAGACCATGAGTTCTAGTCCTGCTTTACATGGATAGACTCAATCATGAGAAACTGTGAGCAACCTAAATCAAGATGAATCCAAAAAAGCTAAGGAGTTCCTGAAGCTTGGCAGCAAATTAGCCATCAATACATAAATCAACACATAGAAATAAACCATATTTATACACCATTCTAAAGAGGCAATAAAATTAAGAAGGAAACAAGCAAACCGGAATTTATTATCTCCAGCAGCCAACAACCAGATAAGCAGAGATTAACACTAGACAAGCAATCAAGCAGTAAAAATATTCCAATCAGAGAAATTACTAAGGAGGAAATCACCCTCCCACAAGGAACAAGTTATTGTATATAAACAGGGAGCACACACCCCACTCACTAGCACTAAATTTTCTTTTATGCACAGCCCACCCAAAATTAAAGGGATCCATTACTTATATCAGAAGTGGCCAATTAATTTTTCTCAGGGGTCACATGTTGTAGAGGACTGAATCAATAGCTCCCAGCTGTGCTCCACCCTCTTGCCCACAAGGTCATTCTTCTACTGAGGTGGCGGTAGGTAGACAACCCTGGGACCCCTCAAGCAACAACTGCCACCACCGTCTCAGCCTGCTCCAGGTGAGAGGTGAGTGCTGCACAGGTGCAGAAAAGTGCTTTCTCTTCTCGCCCTCCCATGGCTGCCAGCAAATGAAGGACCGCATGGCAATGGCACTGTGCATAGCTGGAACTGACTCTGTTTCTTCTCCTGACCCCTGCAATGCATTTACTTACATTTGATTTCTAATTTCCAATTGACCTTATCTGGGCCAGACAGGGATGTGGCCTGATGGCTATAAAATGCCCAGTTCTGATTTAGATGGAATAAAATGCAGCTAATCTAGTTCTAGGTGTGTGGAAACAAAACAAGAGACTGAGAAAGCAAAAGAATGTTCCACTCCCAAATATCTGATAGGCAGAATTAAATTGGAAAATATTAATTATAAGCCAGCAATTTATAATAATATTTTTGAGGTGATCATACCATTCAATTCCTTCTTAGCATTTCATATGTTAAAATGAAAACTTTGTATTTTATTTTAGACATCTACCATCAACATAAAAGCCATTTAATATATGAATGCTTTGGAAGGTCAACTAATCTGATTAATTGCTTGGAAGTATATAGAATAGAATAGAATAGAATAGAACAGAGTTGAAAGGGTCCTTGGAGGTCTTCTAGTCCAGCCCCCTGCTCAAGCAGGAGAACCTATACCATCTCAGACAAGTGACTGTCTAGTCTCTTCTTAAAAATCTCCAGTGATGGAGTGCCCATGATTTCTGAAGACAAGCCGTTCCACTGGTTAATTGTCTTCACTATTAAGAAGTTTCTCCTTAATTCCAGGTTGCTTCTCTTTTTGGTCAGTTTCCAGCCATTGTTTCTTGTCCTGTCCTCTGGTGCTTTGGAGAAGCCCCTCAAATACTGGAATAATATTATCATGTCACCCCTATTTCTTCTTTTCTTTAGACTAGCCAAACCCAAGTCCTGCAGCCGTTCTTCGTATGTTTTAGTCTCCAGGCCTTTGATAATTTTCATTGCACTTCTCTGAACTTTTTCCAAAGTTTCAACATCTTTTTTGTAATATGGTGACCAAAATTGGTTGCAGTATTCCAGGTGTGGTCTCACTAGGGTTTTATAAAGCGGTACTAATATTTTGTGTGATCTTGATTCTGTGCCTTTGTTTATACAACCCAGGATTTTTTTGGCTGCTGCTGCACACTGCTGGCTCATAGTCAAGTGATTGTCCACTAGGACTCCAAGGTCCCTCTCACAGTTGCTGTTTTTGAGCCAGGTGTCACCTAATACTTAAACCTTTGATTTTTCCTGCCTAAATGTAACATTTGCTTTTCTCCACATTAAAATTTGACTTGTGAATCCATTTTAAAATGGTAATTTAATCAAAGCTTTTTTTTAATTAAACACCTATTTGAAGGTTTGATAGCCATAATAAAGAAATTGTTTGTTTGAATTACCTTTTTGAAAGAACTAGGCTATATTCTGTGATATTCATTTCCCTGTGATCAAGTTTCATGCAACTCAACTATGACATACATTTTAATTGTAAAAAATGTAATATAATTACATTGAGCACTATCTAAACTGTGATTTTTTTTTTAAAAGATGCAGATTAGCCAGTGACTGTGTCTGCTAACTTAACCATGTTTACCAAGAAGTTTACTGTTAATTTACATTAAGACCTTCTCCTGGACAGTGAATAGGATTGCATTCCTGATGTTTGGTAATTGTTTGTGAAATGATGATAAATGTAATATACCAATTTGCAATTTAAATGTTCTTAAATAATTTTAATCATCTCAAATACATGAAATGGGAGTAGTACAATTTTGCTGTTTATTGTTGAACATATATAAATGGAAAATCTAATAAGGAAAAAAATATGTGTTAACATCTGCTTTCATACGAGATATCTTCTCTCTATATTTTTAAATATTCTATGCTAGTCAACTTATCACCCTGTTATGAGAGACCCAGTGGGACATCAGTTGTTCTACAGCATGTTCAGTTTTCTGTCTCATTAAAAATATGCTAATTTAACAATCAGCCATGGTTTCTTCCTTCATGAAATTATCAGAAGAAACAGTTAACAACAAAATGTCATTTAAGGAACCTGTTTCGGTTGTTAAATAGGTTTTAAAATGAAGAAACATTAGAAATGTTTTTTTTAACTTTTATATACATTATCTTAAACTAAATATGTGCTAAAGGATTTTTATTATTGTAATAATGAAGTTTTATATGATTCAGAGATGTTAAATAGAGTTGGAAATATATCTAGTGCAAACTGGCAGAACGTTTTCCAGGATAAGCCAGAAAGTTTATTTGAATTGTAAAGGTTTAGGTGCAGAGGGCACATATAGGCTAAAGTTTGATGCAGAGGGTATGAAATTATGAAAGGACATAGTTGAGGATAGCATATACTGTGTTTTTGAAATGTACTGTACCTTTAAAGAAACTGCTCAATCTATGGTACAGAAATTGCTTTCTTTGAGCAAGCCTTTTTGTCCCTTTGTTTACATTTATTTTACCTCTGTATTACTGCTTGTATATCTGTATATATATTTTTTAATGAAAATAGTAAAATAAACTACAGATTTATATTTTTGTTATTGGATCTAAAGATGAAAGAGAAATTGCTCAGAATTCTCTACTGTTGGAATTCTACTTGTCTGTAGGTTTATTTAATTATTGAATGTGATAGAAGCTAAGAGACCTACAAGAGAATCAGTTTCTCAAACTCAAGACCAAGTTGCTGCGTTAAAATAGATGGTTTTATATTTTATATAGTTTTTGTTGTTGGCCATATTTAATAATGTCTTTATCAGTTTCAATTATAATAAAAGATTAGAGTCCAGGCATTTTTATAATTTGCAAACCTTGAAGAAATATTCATGAGAAATAATCAGATGTAGAACAGTTCAGTTATTAATACACTGCATCTCTCATAACCCCAAATAGCATGGTCAGATGTGATAATTATGGAAGTTTACAATAATATTTTTATCTCTAAAATGAAAAATTCTTGTGTTAAAGATTATTTAGAGGCCACAACAGTTAAATCATCAAGTAAAATATGCCATTACTATTTTGGAGTAGTTGGGAGTACATGGGAATTCCTTAATAAGTTATAGAATTGGAAGTCACTGACTCTAACACCTGGTCATATACCATCCCATACATTTCATAAAAATTGTAAGGATTTGATTATAAGGGCAAGAGCTGAATTACCTTCAATGCCCCCAAATAAATTGCATGAATACTGTGAAGTGGATGTGCAGTAAACAGTAAAAAGTAGAACTGTCTGAATGCATAGTGTTCAAATGTAAATTCATTTTGATTATAAATAACAGTGACATGAATTTGCAAGTGCAGAAAGTTCATCTAACATTTACTAATGCTAGAACACTATTTATTAATCATCTCAGTAACTTGTTCGAATTCTCTTTAATGGGACTATTAATGTGTATTTAGTAAGCATGTATTTATGGTTACAGGTAGTCCTTGCATCATGACTGTAATGGAGCCTGCACACCAGTGTTATAACTCATGATGGTCGTAAAGTTGATCCAATTTAATGGCCTTTTTTGTGGTGGTTGTTAAGGGAATCTGTGTGATCTTAAGTGAATCCACAATTGTTAAATGAACGCCACAGTCATTAATCAAACCTTGGTTTGCTATGGCCCTTGTTTTTCTGAAAACCAGAAGTAAATGCTAGTTTTTGGCAAAACCACTATAAATTGTAGTCATATGACTGCTGGACACTGGAAATGGTCATAGCTGCAGCCTGTTTGCTGAGCACCCAAATTGCAGTCAGGTGACTGGTGTGCTATCTGACTATTGGAATTTTGAATCCGGGTTGTAAGTATCTCCCAGGTAATATTGTCAGAACTTTGGTCACTAAGTGACCTGTTGTAACATGAGGACTACTTGTGTAAATATGGACAAGATTATTCTATGAAATTTTACATATGTCTGAGCAATATGTGAAGGAATCTACAGGTTTGACTGGAAAAAAAACATGGTTATTTGATGGTGAGATGGAAGTGTTCATTACATATATTACACAGGATCCTAAAAACCTGGCTTTACTGGTTGACCTGAAGACCCAATGGGAAATTCCTCATTGTAGGTGACTGTTGGATTGATGGCAGACTCCCCCTCCTCCAACTTGCTCTCTGCTCTCCACTCATCCAACTTTTTGTTATCATACTGATGTATTCTCCTGTTCTTTTTCATTGTTTATTTTATTGTTCTACTATTTTAAAAAGGTAAAGCTTTCCCCTTTCCAGTCGTGTCTGACTCAGGAGGCGGTGCTAATCTGCATTTCTTAGCAAAGGTAGCCAGCGTTGTCTGAAGACATTTCCATGGTCATGTGGCCAGCATGACTATACGCTGAAGTGTGTGGAATGTTGTTACTTTCCCACCAAAGTGGTTCCTATTTATCTACTATTCACATTTTCATGCTTTTGAACTGGTAGGCAGGCAGTAGCTGGGGCAAGTAACAGGAGCTCATCCTATCATGCAGAGCTGGGGTCAAACTTGGGCTGTCAGCTTTCCAGCTGACAAGCTTAGCGTCTTTAACTGCTGAACCATCAAGCCCACTTCTATTATTTTGCTTCTGTTCCATTTACTCTTTTCATTTCTTCCTTTTTATTGTGTAAACTGCTCAGAGTAGTCCCACGGTGAGATAGATGGCAAATAAATTTAACAAACAAACAAACAAAGAAATAATTCCTCTTATAGTAGAGCTGTTGATAACTTTAGATTCAAGTCAAAGAGATGCTTTGGGGTAAGTTGAGAATTACAGGTAACATAACTATAATCCCTTAAATTTAATACATCTTTCTCCAGGATCATGTTGCTGTTGTGGAGGAAAAATGTAATTGCTTTAAAGAATTGTAGGGAAATGAACAGGTGCTTCATGAAGCATCTTTCAGTCTGAACTGCTGCCAGGTCCAACTTCTTAGCACTCTCAGATGAATCTTAAAAGTAGGATGGAAAAGTTTCATTTGTTTGAAGTCTAAGCATAATATTCAGAAGATGATTAAAGACTATATTAGGTAAGATGATGGTGATAATGCATGGACAGAGCCAAGATTTTCAATTTTGAGGGATTTGGGGATTTTCTTTCTTTTATAAAATTTTAGGTATATTTTAAGGCTTATATTTTAGCTGTGCATGCTTCAAAATTGATATGGAAGAAATACTTCAGACTTTGCACAAGCATGACATTTCTATTATTTATTAAAAGAGAAAAGCTTTGTTCCTAAAGTGACCTTCCCCAACTTGCCCTCAAAACATGATTACAGTTGAATTAAGAAAAAACTAAAATGAAAATAATTGGAGCGATTCCTTCATCAGTTCAATGCTCGGAGAAACAGAAAGAACCTAATATCTCAATCAATGCAAGGTGAGCTGAACGAACTAATAACATTACCAGGATTTTTCCTTCAGCAGTCAAATGCGGTTGCCATGGCAAAAAGAAGGCTATTAAAGTGTAATATTATTTTTATAAAAATAGTTGCTCTGCTATATACATATATTTTTATTTATTTATTAGTAAATTTATTTGTCATCCATCTCGCAGTTGATGGTGACTCTGAGCAGCCTACAATGTGATGAAATTTGCAAATATCAAAATAATTATAAATATAAAAACAGATTAAAATTACAAAAAATTCAAACAAACTGAAAACCCTGGGTTTGGAGCTGAAAGGTGGCAATACCTTGTCTATTAATATACTAACTATGTCCAGTCAACATCTTCTCCTTCAGGACTCCAAGCCAAGTTTTAAAACTTTTCCTGAAGGCTAAAACTTTTTTTCCTAATTCCCACTAGCCAAAATTCTTTGGCTGCTGGGATTTACAGTAGGCTCCTTCTGCCATCATGAGAGAGCAAGCCAATCCCCATTAGAGGAAAATGGTTCCACAGATATCCTGGACCCATGCTATAGAGGGCTTTAAAGATGATAACCAACACCTTGATTTGTACCCAGAAGCAGATAGGCAGACAGTGCAGTCTGTGTAACAATGATGTTACATGTGCCTTTCTAGGGAGCTCCAAAACTGTCCATACTGCTGTATTCTGGACCAATTGTAGCTTACATTGCTGTACATGGGGAATCTATTGTTGCCCATGTAAAGCAATAATCTAAGCAGCAGATGACCAGGGCATGAATGACTGAGAGCAGGACCTTACAATCCAGGATAGGGCATAGTTGGTGCACAATACAAAGCTGTACAAAGGTGCTCCTAGACATAACTACCATAACTACACACTGTCTTGGGTAGTACAACCCCTTCCAGAATTAAAAATAATAAGCCTCCAGAGGCTCCACATACTTACAGCCATTCTGTCTCACCAGGATTCAGCTGAAGCCTGTTGTTCCCCACCCAGAGCCCCACAACCTACAGGCACTGTGAAAGAGCAACCACAGCATCACTTGAGTCACCAAAGATGGATATGTGAAGCTGAATATCATCAGCATATTGATGGTATCTCTTCCCATGGCATTGGATGATCTTGTTATGACTCAGGTGGTAAACTCAAGGCAGGCCTTTAGAGAGTCCTTTATTGCCCTCAATAAGTGTTCAACAAACAGCCTCCAATTATAGTAAGGCTCAACCCCACTCTACCCTGAAGGCAGCTATAATCAGTCCCCCAAGCAACAGCCTATATATTACTAGGAAAGTCCACAAGGCAAAGTCCAGACATAAGACAAATTGTACTCCTCCAAGCAAAGACAAGGTACAAGGCAAAGGCAGTTCTGAAGTTAACGCAAAGCAAAGGGCAAAAATAGTCCACAAGGCAAGGGCAAGACCAACAGCAGTCCTCAAAGCAAAGGCAAAAAGCAGTCCTTGAAGCAAGGCAAAAGGCACAAGTCAAAACCAGGGAAGTGTAATCCAAAACAAATAATTGTTCCAGGCAAAGACTAACTCCCTATGGCTTCTCTTTAAGTCATTTTACTCTAGGTATTCCTTGTGAAGAGGGGTGGAGTGACCTTCTTCCAAGTAGCCTTGCAGCCTTTCTCTGAGTTTGCCTACACTTTGCTCTCTGTGCCCTTGGATCGAGTGGAGGAGGCAGCTGTTCCTCATCAGAGAAGATCTGCTGCCTATCAGCACCACTGCCTGTCAGCAGCCAATCTTCCCCTGTGTCTGTGAAGGCAGGCACCTCTATGTCTGGTCAACCATCTCCCTCAATGCCTGAGGGGCCTGGGACAGCATCGTCTTCAGCCCCTGGCCTCTCCATACATGCCAAGGGAGATGTGCCATCCCCGGTCCCGGTTCCAACTATTACTCCTCCGAACTGGACCTCAATGGGGCCATGACAGATCTCACCCAGCAGTTTCATTGTAGATATTAAAAAGAAGCAGGGAGAGTACCAAACCCTGCAGCATCCCAGAGAGGAACAGCCACAGCACCTCTCACCCTGTATCAACACTGATTGGTACCAACTGTGGAGAAAAGAACCAAATCAGTGCAATCCACCCAATCCCAAATCCCATAGCTGGTCCAAAAGGATACCATGGTCAATGGTGTTAAAAGTCACTGACAGATCAAGGAAAACAAGGATGGATACACTATCTCCATCCTGCTCTCACCAGAAATCACTGACAAGCATAACCATTATGGCATTTCCGTCCCATAATCCAGCCTGAAACCTGATTGAAAAAGGTTGAGAGATAATCCATTTCAT
>NW_015386588.1:297343-298871 GCF_001527695.2 Protobothrops mucrosquamatus | reverse complement strand
AAAAATAAAAATGATAAGTTATATTAGTCAAAATTTATTTTTCCTTACAATATTAAAAGCATAGAAGCACTACTGTAAATTGGTTCTGGACAATCTAATATGTTTGTGTAATGAAGCTTTTGGACATTTCTGCATGTATTATGTTTGTGTAATGAACTGTGGACATTAATGAGAAATGATGGTGCTCAGTATCTTGTGAGATGAAGCTACAGGCAGAGTTAAATCTTACTAAGGAGAAAAAAAATATGCTGTATCTATGAACTCACTGTCTCAAGATGCTAGTTCATCATTTTCTTGTTGCTGAAATAATTGTATCCAGTCAGATAAAAAGGTTGGTAAAATTTGGAGAATTAAACATGCATGTTATTGCAGGAATCCAAACAGAAAAGCTGCCTCATGCCTCACAAAATAAAAGATTGTGGTATTTCAAGTAGATTTTAATTTATTCTAAAACAGAGCTAATCCAATTCATTTTCATTTCAGACACAGTATCAATGATGCTGTTTCCCCCCCCCTCCCCCTCCCCTTGTTCCAGTCATCATTGTAGTATTCACAGCTGCATTTTCAGCTGTCTGTGACTTTAACAGCTCTTGAACATTCCCTCTTGGGTCAGCCATTTGTGGCGACAGCCCTTGGTTATTCCCAATATATTGTGCTGCCTATCATCCATGAAGGATGCAGCTACTAAGGAAGGCAGATGTTCATTTAGTGGCATGATGGAAATCTTATACTGACACCAGGGATGTCACTTTCCCTCTGACTGCCAAAATCCAAAATAAATGTCATATTATTCTATGGGTTTTTAATGCTGTATTAAATGGCAGTTACTTTAAATTTTGTACAATTTATAGGCCTTCAAGTTCCAATGACTATGGGCAGCTTACAATTAAAAAAAATAAAAATTATAAAACATAAAGAAGGAAATGAACACCACTCCACAGCCTAGAAAACATGGTGGAGGGAACAAATCCAGCAGAACTGAGCTTTCATTCTCTCACAGAGACTGGGAAAACATCCAGATTTTTAATAATCTCCTAAAAGTCATTGGGGTGAAAGCATAAAGTTCTTTGGGCATATATCATTCCAGATGGCTGACAGAGAAAAGACACTTAATCAATCTATCACTTTGCTTGAACACTGGATGGACAGAAGCAATCAGACGGGTGGTCCCTCAAACAATCTGACCCTATGAAGCTCTTTATAGAGTATAACCAGCACCTTGAATAGCAAATATGATTTGCATTTATCTTTATTTTTAATGATAAATCATTTGGGCTCTTTTAAGGCACATAAAAGAGAAATGTAAAAGTTTAAATAAATTTATTTTATTGAATTTTATTTTAATAAAACATTTATTCTAATTTTATTCTAATATTTGTAGTTTAGGGTTGAAATGAGGAATCCTTGGTGCTCTCTGAGCTTGACTGTTTTCTTGCAGATGTTTAATTACCCAAACTAAGTAACATCACTGTTAATGAAACATCTGAAAGAAAACAACCAATCTCTGAGAGCACCAAGGACCTCTCAG
>NW_015386588.1:274330-297096 GCF_001527695.2 Protobothrops mucrosquamatus | reverse complement strand
TGAATTTTATTTTAATAAAACATTTATTCTAATTTTATTCTAATATTTGTAGTTTAGGGTTGAAATGAGGAATCCTTGGTGCTCTCTGAGCTTGACTGTTTTCTTGCAGATGTTTAATTACCCAAACTAAGTAACATCACTGTTAATGAAACATCTGAAAGAAAACAACCAATCTCTGAGAGCACCAAGGACCTCTCAGTTTTATTCTATTATCTTTTTTAAAGGAGATTTCTCACAGTCTGTTTGAACTCATATGAAATAAGACAAAATATCTATTTTTATTTTAAAAAATAATTACATAAGATATGCACAGAGAAAACAAACTATCTTACTATATTAAAGAAAAACTATATTGAGAAGATTGAATATATAAAGTACAAATCAAATACAATTCAGATTTATCTCTACAGTAATCTATTTATATAATTTATTGTATGACTGAAGCAAAATTAACTTTAAGGCAATTTTTCAGAGATTTGTAGTGGTAATTTATTTGACACATTTGAAACAATATAATTGTCTATTTTTTTTCCTATTTTTTTCTCATTTACTGAATAATTCATGGTAGTGAAATCTGCATACACACCTAAATATAAATTTAACTTCAGGCCCTGGAAAAGAGTGAAGAACCTTGAAAAGCAGATGAGTGGGAACTTATAAGAAATGAATTATTACTCAGAAGAAGCGACTGGCAAAGTAAAAACAGCTTTGCTGGGAGGGGAGCCAATGACCATGGCAGAAATGAGAAGTTAACAATTTGAAGCTTCTTCAAATTCCTCTTTGGACAAGGAGAGTACTCAAGATTGCCCAGACAATAGCTTCCTGTGAAGAGATTATAAAACAGCAGTCTTCAGTGGGTTTAGAATCACCATCTTTGCCAAAGCTGCAGTTTGGAGTCTTCTTAATCACTTTGGAAATTGCTTGTTAATGACAATTTGAATATTATGAACCTGTAGATCTGCAATTGCATTACATTGGGTGAGTCTCCTTCAATCAGTAACAAAAGAGGGCTTTTTTTGCAAGCTTAAGGACTTTACAATCTATTTTGGAATAAACGGCAAAAGGGAGTTTAAAATAGCGATTTTGGAAAGTTACAAACAAATTAAGGTACTAGAATTTCAAATAAGATTTTGAAAAATATAAAATCTCTGTGAAAATGCTGTTGATCAGAAAAATACTTGATAAAATGGGATTTTGATGGTGAAACATGAGAAGGAACCAGAAAAAATTAAAAGATTACAGTCAAAGGAGACTCATTACTGTGTTTCCCCGAATATAAGTCTGGGCCTTATATAAATTTTTGCTCCAAAAGATGCATTAGGGCTTATTTTCCAGTTAGGCCTTATTTGGGGGGAAATAAGGAACTAAATGTATCTATCTGGCTGACAATCTTAACTGGACTTATTTTTGGGGTGGGGCTTATATTATGAGCATCCTGAAAAATCATGCTTGGGCTTATTTTCTGGATTATTTTTGAGGAAACACGGTAATACACAATGGATTAAATTAATCTAATTTGGCATAAATTGAAGGATATTTGGAACCAATGCATTCAGAAGTTACTTTTTGATTATCTGTTATTAAAATTTAAGCTGATTCAAATGTAGATCTTAATATTATAAGTTAAAAGCATATGAATAAAGATGTTACACTGGATATATAAATGAAACTGGCCAATGTCTCAACACGTATAGAATAGAATAGAGCTGGAAGGGACCTTGGAAGTCTTCTAGTCCAGCCCCCTGCTCAAGCAGGAGAACCTATACCATCTCAGACAAGTGACTACTCTAGCCTCTTCTTAAAAATCTCCAGTGATGGAGCACCCACGATTTCTGAAGGCAAGCTGTTCCACTGGTTAATTGTCCTCGCTGTCAGGAAGTTTCTCCTTAATTCCAGGTTGCTTCTCTCTTTGATCAGTTTCCAACCATTGTTTCTTGTCCTGCCTCTGGTGCTTTGGTGAATAATGTGACCCCCTCTTCTTTGTGACAGCCCCTCAAATACTGGAATACTGCTATCATGTCTCCCCTATTTCTTCTTTTCTTTAGACTAGCCAAACCCAAGTCCTGTAGCCATTCTTCATATGTTTTAGTCTCCAGGCTTTTGACCCTCTTAGTTGCTCTTCTCTGAATTTTTTCCAAAGTCTCAACATCTTTTTTGTAGTATAGTGACCAAAATTGATTGCAGTATTCCAGGTGTGGTCTTACTAGGGTTTTATAAAACTGTACTAATACTTCAAGTGATCTTGCTTCTATGCCTCTGTTTATACAACCCAGGATTGTATTAACTTTTTTGGCTGCTGCTGCACGCTGCTGGTTCATAGTCAAGTGATTGTCCACTAGGACTCCAAAGTCCCTCTCACAGTTGCTGTTTTTAAGCCAGGTCTCGCCTAATCTGTATTTGTATCTTTGATTTTTCCTGCCTAAATGTAAGACTTTCATTTCTCCACATTGAAACTCATTTTGTTGCATAGAGCCCATTGTTCAAGTTTGTCAAGATCTTTTTGGATCCTGAGTTTGGCTTCTGGGGTGCTGGCTACTCCTGCCAGTTTGTTGTCATCTGCAAATTTGATGAGTTCCCTTCAATTCCCTCATCTAAGTCATTTATGAAGATATTGAAGAGTACTGGGTCTAGACGGAACCTTGTGATACCCCACTGCTTACTTCTCTCCATGTGGATGTAGTGTCTTTGAGGACTCCTCATTGAGTACAGTTTGCCAGACAGCTACAGATCCATCTGATGGTGATGTTGTCTATTCCACCTTTTTCTAGCTTATCAAGCAGTAGGTTGTGGTCTACTTTATCAAATGCCTTACTGAAGTCTAAGTATACTATGTCCACAGCATTTCGCTGGTCTAGTAGTTTAGTCATTTTATCACTTTTTCATAAACAATAACAAACCTGAAGAGTTGGAAAACTTTTCTATTTTGGATTTAGAAAAGGGAAGTGGTAAAGTTTTGAAAGCCTTTCTGAGAAGGTGCTATTCAAAGGGAATAAATATCAAGATTTTTAAAAGTAAAATGAAGAAATAGAAAATGTGGCTATTTGATCAAGGTGAAAATATATAGAGATATTATATATTGGACAGTAACTGTCAGGTGCAAAAATATAGGCCCATATGTGAAGATTTTAATTTATAGATTTATTGCTAAAGCCTATGCACAGAAATCTTCTTCGACTAATGGTTCCCACCTGGTAAATCTTAAAAGTACTTTTGCTGACCAGAATTAAAAGAAGAGGTTTTAAGAATATGTTTATAAATAAAAAATGAGATATGGGATAAAAAGTGCTTTGTTGTATTATTAAAAAAGCTCATCTTTGTCTACTTTTTGTGATGAAGGGTGAAGTTATTGTTTATATGTATTTTTTCTTTAATATATAAACCTTTTTCTTTTTCCACTTTCTTTTTGCAGTTTTTAATTCCCCCCCTCATTTTATTCTTTTATATTTTTCTTAGTCTGTATTAATATTTTATCTTTGTCATTGTAATTTTAATAAAATATAAAATAAAATAACTATAATAAAAGAATGAAACATACATGGGAAACAGTTTTTAAAACAAACCTACTATGTGCAGCTATTTATTACAATTAAAAAAATAAAAGTCTTTTTCCATTTCTGAAATCATGTGCAACCAACGATCAATGTACTGGCAGAAAACAATACTGGCATGAAATTTTCTATTCCCATTGACAATTCATATCTTGCTTCTACTGCCTCTGTTCTCAATCACTGCTATCTAAGTGCTGTTCAAGATAATGGGAAACAAAGCCTAAGAGTTTTACATAACTTAAAGGTGTCCTTGGACAGTGTCAGAATAGAGGGGAAAATACTTCTATATCAGGGGTGTCAAACTGCCAGCCTGCGGGCCGGATGCGTCATGCGTAAGCCGCACCCACCCCATTCCAGCAATGTCAAAACTGTCCCGATACGTTGCGCGACGTCATGTGACGTCGCGAGTTTGACATGTCTGTTCTATATCATTAGTACCACTAAAGTATTCTTTATTTTTTTTTAAAAAAAGTTTTATTTATACATTTTTAAGCAAACATATAAAATAAAAATGAAAAATCACAAAAAGGGGGAAAATTGCACAACCAGACACATTAACAAAATCTATAATTACAATTCTTTCACAAGTTCATTTGATTTATAAGTCTTTAAAAGGGAAAACTAATTTTTCAAAGTTCAAACCTGTCCAAGAACTTTTTTTCCCAAAGGGGTAGTTAATGTGATATTTTCTGATCAACATAAAAATGGTTAAGTTCATCCATCTCTGGAATCCAATCTTCTATATCTATATAAATCCCTTATATCTGTGTAAACACTATACTGAATTGCAGTATATTTCCTTCTCCTAAGGATTGTGCATTTTGTTATTGTGAGAAAACAAAAGACCATCTTTACTCTAAACACGTTAAATTTCAAGTAGTTAGTACATGAATCAATACAATATGCATATCATTAAAACACGAATTTTCTCAAAAAATCCATAAGCTTTTTGTTATAAAGAAGAACATAACCATAATCTATTATTTAAAGTGCCCTCAATTTTTTATGGAATGCCAATTAAAATAAACATCAGTCCATCCTTTATAAAATATTCTAGATGATATCTGGTATACATGAAAAACAATATTTTGATGTTTTCATTTCATTTTCAAATCGCAGGATATAAACTTAATAGTCTTCAAAATGGGAGTATATTGGTTTGAAAGGATCAATGGAAAGTTTCTAATTTTTGATTGACGCTTTTCATTGAATTGTTCCCTCAATTTCTGATAGAAGGAAAGAAGTAGATTTGGATTCTGAAATTGAATTATTTGGTATTAGAATTTGAACTATTTAGCAAGCTGCTAAAACGGATCTGTACTGAGTTGTCAAAACATGTTTTAACTGAATATATCTTTATTGTTGTCTTGATAGTAAAGAAAATTATGTTTGAAGTTGCTGAAAAGATTTCAAGCAATCATTAAACAATAATTGATGTAGTAAAATTATACCTTTTGTTCCATTCTTTCCTGCATAGAGCTTTACTACCCATCTAAGCAAATGACTCTGGGCCTTAAACCATTTTCAATTAGCCATAAGAAATTTTGTACATAAGAGTTGTCAAGATTTAATAAGTGCAATAATTTTCCAGTTTAATATCTGATGACAATTTAATTTAAAAAAAATATTCCAATAAAATTAATGATGTTAAAAGATATGCCCAGTGACAATCTAGATAATAAAGCCACAATCAGTCATCCTAATGCTGGCCCACAGAGATAACTATATGTATATAATTCACATACAATTTACTTCTGTCATTTTCAGTTTTAGTTACAAAATCCCTCTTATAGTTACTTCAACCAACCCTAGATGGGATATGGGTTTTCTTTTAAGTGGTTGTATTTGCAATCACACACAATTGGTGATCCAATTATTGTCAAGAAATCTCTGATGTTTTCTTCATGCTAACATTAGACAAGTCTTTGCCAGGTGTAACTACTTGGTTATAAAACTAAGAAAAAGGACATAATGGCTTGATCCCAAAATACTGGCAACAGAAAACAATCTAGGCTGCTCTGCTCATCATGGAAGCAATTCTGAAGAAGAGATGGATGTTCCATAATCTAGTGCCTATCAGGTATTTGCCAGTTGATTAATTCTTTGACATGACAACCAAAAGTCATATCTGAAAATGTTGGTATTCTCTCAGAAAGGGAATACTTTTCTGGAAAAAACTAATGCAAACCTGAGTATTCTCTCTCTCTCTCTCTCTCTCTCTCTCTCCCTCCCTCTCTCTCTCTCTCTCTCTCTCTCTCTCTCTCTCTCTCTCTCTCTCTCTCTCTCTCTTTCTCCCTCCCCCTCCCTCCCTCCCTCCCCCCCCCTCTCTCTGTGTTTTCACAGACCAAAATGGCAAAGTTATGATGCAAAGTGGTTGCAGTCCTGAGGAAAAATAAGTACAAACCACCAAATAAAATTTAAATCCTCAAAGTAGTATATTAATTATTAAAATAAACTTTCCACCTTTTAAAATGTTGATTTGGTGATAATTCAAGAGATAAAAGTCAACCACCAATGATTAATGGCCTAAATGTATGCTATAACATGGCAGAATAGGAGTTTCATATGCCCTGCACAAGATTCCACCATACAGCATACAAATAGCAATGATTATAGAGCTCAGAATAACAATTTAATATATTCATTATGTATCATGGTTCCGATAGATGAAACCCATCAAAAGAACTTCAAGGCAAAATTCTTCCTTAAAGAACATTTATTCGGGGAAACAAAATATCAGCACTACATAGTTGAACCCAAAAACTAAATTCCCTTCCCCCTGATACAAAGTAACAAAGCATAATTCCCACCCCCAATAAACTGTCATAAAACACATTCCCCAATTAGCTTCAAGCGTGGGCTTTCTCCTCAGGTCCTCAGCCCAGCCAAAACATTATCAGCTCGTCCTTGAGTTCCCACGGCAGCATTATTATTATGGCTTACTGAGCTTACAACCCAACACCCACCCCCTGCACCTGAATTCTAAAAGTAAAGAAAAGCATGTTAAAGGAGAAGAGAAAATGGCTGCATTTTCATCAGTTGTCAGAGCAGGAACATCCAGGGTTAGCAGTGTTGACATTATGTTTATATGCAGTATGAATCAAACATTTATTTCTCAAGAATGTTTAAAGACATTCTCCAAACATGGAAGGAATATTCTTGGATATTAAGCTATTGCTGCTCAACAACAATTTGACATTGCTGTTAAACAAACATTTCCAAAGGGTGATTTTTCAAGACTTCCATACAAGGTAGACAAACTTTAGAAGCTGAAGAAAAGAATAGGCTATTTATTGCCT
The DNA here is from genome assembly GCF_001527695.2 of Protobothrops mucrosquamatus. Taxonomy (NCBI): domain Eukaryota; kingdom Metazoa; phylum Chordata; class Lepidosauria; order Squamata; family Viperidae; genus Protobothrops; species Protobothrops mucrosquamatus. Next base: position 290,249 of record NW_015386588.1, on the reverse strand, counting down.
ATATGAAGCCTCCTATACTTTCCATTCAAAATTTATGCCTTTTAAAAGTGTGCTTACTCAGCAGTATCAACTGTTTCCCCCATTTCAGATTTATCTGTTTGATGGTTACACAAATAACTTCTAGGCTTCCCCCCCCCCCAACATTTTGCATGCTAAGTGCAAATATTCTAATTACAAGACATAAATTGTTAAAAGTTTTCAACAGTTATTTATCCAGTCAATTTAGACTGTGGAGAAGGATGAACATAACTCTTCCTGTCTTTTTTTCTCCCCTCCTTTCTGGGAAAAAAAGAGAGACTTGTAATTGTGACTCATTTCTGAAACAAGCTGAAGGGGTTCACCCATCATTAACTACACAATTAAGCATGGGCTGACAACCAAAATGGAGCTAATGTGAAAAGAGTAAATACCTAGCATGGCTAGATAGATGCTGGATTGAAAAAATAAAAAAAAGTATTCTATTTTTTAGAATTATTTTGAATTCAAAGCACTGCAGGTCATGCAGTTTGACTAGAATGCTGCCTATTAGGGAAAAGTTATTTTCCCTTAGTATAGTTGAGAAATCTAGCATTTCTTTTTCAACCCTGCTATTACTTTTACTAAGATCTATTAATATATTTATTACACAGAAATACACACATCCTCAAAAAGTATGATGTAATCTCAGCATGAGAGGTAGCCAGAAATAATCATTTTTCCCTCACTAATTAAGATTTATATTTCTATCCATGCTTATATCCATCTGAATCTCTTGAGGTCAAAACAACAGGGTTAGAAATCTTACTCTATTCTCATTGTTCTCTCACTAAAATGAGCAGCTTTCTTTGCATTTGAGCAGCAAGCAAAAGAAATCGAATCAGCAACATTTCTTCCTTTATTGATAAAACTTTATGCCTGTAAAGATTTTATTTCAAAGAAACAAAAAAAGAAAGAAAATAACATTATCAGACTGCAATGAAGCCATGAATGTTCACATACTCTAATAATCTAACATACCTGTAAGAAATATAAATATAAGGATACAACAGAAATGTGTGTAAGTGAGTTTGCATGTATGTAATTAGTGCATACAAAATGTGTGCTACATATCAGTGACTTCAACATGTCGCGGAACCTTATTGGTCTTGTCTAGACTTACTGATTTGTTTTTTGAAACAATTTCTCTATTGCTGAGAAGTCTTCAATCCACGGGCAGAATCACATTCAATGGTAAGCATTAAATGAATGCTAACTGTGCCTAACAGACTTATTTATGTAAGTTTACCCTTGATATCCTAACTACCATCCACAGAGTAGGGTAACCCCTCCCACTCACCTCTTTTGTATGAGAAAACACACACAACCTGGAATTAAGGAGAAATCAACCTGGAATTAAAGAGAAACTTCCTGACAGTGAGGACAATTAACCAGTGGAACAGCTTACCCCCAGAAATCGCGGGCGCTCCATCACTGGAGATTTTTAAGAAGAGACTGGACATCCACCTGCCTGAGATGATATAGGTCAGTGATGGCGAACCTTTTAGAGACTGAGTGCCCAAACTGCAACCCAAAACCCACATATGCATCGTCGAGTGCCGGGTTGGTGTGGCCCATTGGGTGGGTGTGGCCCATTGGGTGGGCGTGGCTGCGGTGGTAATGGCAGACTGGGTGGGACTAAAAAGTTCAATCAATTCCAACTTTGCAAGATCTTTTTTTTTTTCCCTCGCGAGAAGTTGAAATTGACTGATTGGACCTTTTTTTTTTGCACACGGTGGCAGAGGCCTAAAGCAAAAAGGTTTTATAAAACCCAGCTGAAGGCCTAGGACTGGGGTGATGGCGCGTGTGTCCACAGAGAGGGCTCTGAGTGCCGCCTCTGGCACCCGTGCCATAGGTTCGCCACCACTGATATAGGTTCTCCTGCTCGAGCAGGGGGCTGGACTAGAAGACCTCCAAGGTCACTTCCAGCTCTATTCTATTCTATTCCTAGTGGTTGAAGTTGAAAACAAAACACTAGAAAAGTGTAAATAAAGTGCTGTTTCACTAACTCTGTTTCTGAGAAGATGAACTATAAGTCCCCTATTAGTCTACATTTGGATCGCATAGAAAAGATGGCTGAATGTGATCAGCTAAAACCAATCCATTGGCTAGGATAGAATTTCATTATCCATAGCTGCAGCCACAAGTCCAATTTGCATGATAACCAGAATACAAATATGATCCCCAGTTCAGTTAGGTAGAAGGCCTATTTGTTTAGCCATGAAGCTCATGCGGCTTTTTGAAAGCAAATGTGCAATGTAAAACAAATGGATATTCTTTGATCTAAATTGAATTCTACATGTAGCTGTAAATACCAAAACAATAAACTTAATGAAAAATAGACCCCCCTGGCAAGAAAGAATTTTCCATGATACCCATTTATATTTAGGTAGCAATAAAATCTACACATTTTAAAGGTAGGTACTGCCATTTTAATCCACCTTCATTCATGAAATAAATTGTTAGATTTATGACAGTCCTAATTAACTAAACTCTGCATGACATTTGTGTGAAAAACAATTTTGCTAGTTTATTTGAAGCATTATATTAAAATTATGACTACAAATTGCTTTATTTATTAATTAATTACAAGATATGTATGTTCCTATCCAGCTCACAAAAGAAAAATACTCTTCAATGACAGTAAAAATGTTATAACAAGATATAAAGTTAACAAATGGGGGAGGGGAAAATCAGCTTTATGAAAGCAATCCCATGAATACTGCTGGACCCCAAAGGCCTGTTAACTTCAGTATCTCAAAACAAGCAATGGGGCCGGGGGGAACTATCCTGATCCCAGTAGGTAAGCTATTCAAAAACACCAGGACTACCACCAGGCTCCTACTCATCTCTAAATTCGCATGGAAGAAATTTTGCACTCCTTCTCTCAGGTCCATCATTCGAATTGAAAGCTATGTGGCTAGCTTGTGCCTGATTTGTGCCTCAGCCAAGCAGTGGCAAGGAAAAACCTCAGGGTTCCTCCAACTGGTGGCTGAGCCAACGGCTCCCTAGAGAAAAATCTCCTTGGATTTCATAATAGAACTCCCGGAAAGCTCAGGAAATATGATTATATGGGTTATAACCAGTGCTTTTATATATATATATATATATATATATATATATATATATATATATATATATATATATAAAAGGTGTCGGAACTCACACATGTCATACAACCTGCCTTGTCTAGGTTTACTTTTATAGTTGAAAAAATAACCCCTTCAATTTTTAATGTATCTAAAAGATTAGGATTTTGTTCAAGGTAAATTAATACTATTTACCTTGAACAAAAGGCATTTTATTAATCTTTTGGGACATTTACTATTGGCATACCCATTAAGTTTAATGAGTGGAAATGTCAGCTTTCTATGTGGATTGAAATTGGCCCAATAAAACAAAATTTGGTTGCTTGTAAAAGATTGAATTATTTTTAAGAAGTTGTCAAAAAAGGTGGAAAAATTTACATTTGGAATTTAATATGGATATTGACTTGAAACAAATTAAAGTTGAAACTTTGTCAATGAACAGATTACTTTTAATTTACCTTTAAGTTAAACCCAATTTAATAGATCTGATTAAACCTCATACTGCAGGTCTACCTTTACATCTGACCAATACATAATTAATATATATTATTAATAATGATACCTCCAAATCACAAGGCATTGGCTTTATTCTTATTCTTCCCCTCTGCAGTTTGAATATAAAGTATAAAAGACTAAAAAGAGATTTTCGTAGACATCCCAGCCTTTGAACTACCCAAGGAACTGAAACAGCAAAGTTTCGCTGTCGGACAAGCTTCCAAGCCAGCCGCCTTTCTTTCCTCTCACTTCGCCTCTTTTTAACCTCACACCCCACCTTCTGTAAGGGAAGGCAAAAGGCTCATTCATCCTCTCATGAAAGATGGCCTCCATGTTTATGTGTCTTCCACCGCCACCATCGGCTTCCACACTACATGGTCCGACCCAGCCAATCAAGCCACACTCTGGCTGTGGTGCTCCAGCATCTCATGGCTCCTCCTAGAGGAGGCAGACAGCGCTGGAGTGGACCCCACTCACACCATACTGCCAGCAGAGCATTTTCAAAAACAAACAAGGATAGGAAGGGAAACAATAGGAAAAGAATGCAACTCTGGAAAATCCATTGAAAAAAGGTGCCGGAACTCTGTTCCAATGCGTTCTATGACAAAAAAAGCTCTGGTTATAACTGACTTGTTTTTCAAACAAGTGCACTTTGTCCCATGCCAGAAAATTCTTTTTTTCAAATTTTAAATTTTATTATTTTTATCATAAAAAAAAACACATCACAAATACATCACAATACAAAAACCCCCATTCCCCACCCCCCACCCATGCCAGAAAATTCTATCGGCACGTGCCCTAGCCATACTTTCTGTGCAACATTTTTACCAACTGCATGGAGCCCCACAATGTATAATCTCCAATAGGGGGATACAATTCACTTTCAAGTTCTGACAAGCATTCCTAAATCTTCTGGGACTGATCAGGGACTTAGCTCCAATCACCACTCCCAAACTAATGGGGGGGGGGGGAAATGCATGAATTCAGTATTAGAACCTTAGGTGCTACATTTATTATCAATGGGACAATTGGACAGACCTTTTACCATTTGCGAAAGTAGCATACAATAACACAGTAGCACAGGGTTCACCCCTTTCAAGGTGGCTACAGGACAAGATGCCTGAGCTACCTTTGAATGATACCCCTGTGACTTCTTTAAAAGAATGGGTCTCCCAATTACAGAATACTTGACCAGTTGTGAGGAAATTGCTCGCAGATTCCAGGGAAGCATACAAAAAGCAAGCTGACAAAAATGCATGGAACTAAAAACCTTCAATGTTGGTGACCACATTTACCTATCTACCCAATACCTGCAATGTCTGCAACTATCAAAGAAGTTGGGAGCCAAATATGTAGGTCCCTTCCCCATCAAATGCATTATTAACCCAGTAATAGTGGAATTAGAGTTGCCCAAATCTCTTCGACATATTCACCCAGTGTCCACTGCAGCTTGTTAAAGACCGAGATTACCTCCCCCCTTAGATCTGAATTGCCATTACCACCTGAGCCTTTAATGATAGAAGAGGAACAACACTTTGAGGTTAAAGACAGTCTAGATTCATGCAGAAATTGTAAAAAGATTCAATATTTAGTTGCGTGGAAAGATTTTCCCAAATCCCAAAATGAGTGGATTGATCAACATGTTAAAGCTACTAGGCTTTATGAAAATGGTTTCATAATCAATATCCTGATAAATCTAAGTAAGTTGTCAGCCCTAACCCTCTTTTCACCTTCTCTATTGTGTTTTATTTTGTAGGATTAATGTCACTGTTCAGGGGAGCAGCATGTCAGGTCCACCATTCATATTCTGGTGTCTTGCCATTTTGCTGGGGAGAGGAGCCTGTCATGCTTGGGATTTTTCTGTCTTCGGAGATGAGACAGACTCCTTCCCAGATGGTTTTCACCAGGTTCCAAGGCCATGAGTGTGAACTGTTATCTGCCTAGCACTTCAGCATTCTCAAAACATCACATTGGCTGCCTGTGGACTGGTTAGAGGGGTTGGGATTGGGAAATCGAAATAATTGCTTTATGCTTTGCATGGGACCTTCAGTTTCTGCCTGACTTTACTGCATCCAGTTTCTCTCAGTAAAAGTTATTTTGATTCAACCCAATGGATTCAAGAGTCTTACTTTCCTGAGGGCCTGACTGGGGCAGGTCTGACACCTTTCTAATTTTCTACAAATCTATAGCAATAGCACTTAGACTTATATACTGCTTCATAGTGCTTTACAGTCCTCTCTAAGTGGTTTACAGAGTCATCATGTTGCCCCTAACAATCTGGGTCCTCATTTTACCAACCTCGGAAGGATGGAAGGCTAAGTCAACCTTGAGCCAGTCAGGATTGAACTCCTGGCAGTCAGCAGAATTAGCCTGCAATATTACATTCTAACCAAGGCTTTAAATCAAGCTCATTTAGCATGCAGAAGGCAAGCCTGCAGATAACAAACCAAGGTCTGAAGTTGTTATATGACACAAGCAATACTTTGATCAGTACATTTCCTATAACACAAGTGTTATTTTACTATTGTGAGTATTTGTGTTCTGAACCGTACTCCAATGTCTAGCTTGTATTTGAAATCTGTCACTAGTACGGTGCACTATAATAATCCAGCCTTGTGGTAATAAATTACTGTCAACATAGCTCCCCACTTCAAAAGGCTATGGCTAAGGTGACCGTCAGTACTGGACAAAGCACCTTCTCTATTCCTTCCCGTAGCTGTGGCCCCCATGTGCTGATCAAGCAGAAGGATCTGGTCTCTCAGGGAAGGGCAGCCTTATCCATAATTATCAATGGTTAACAATTAGAAAGATGATCTTGAAGTAAATATTCAGAAACTATTTCTTAGGCCTTTGTCTGGTTCAGCTGGATGGAAGAGAATGAGAAAAACTGCCACATGAGATTTAGTAGAGATAGCTATTGCTCTGGGAATTTTGCAAAGAATTGAGCTTGGCAGTTAAAATAGATAATGTGCTTTTGAAATATACTTTATATTTAATGAGATGCTTTATATTGTTTTTGCACAAGAGCAAATGTCTGGAAACTGAGGTGAGATAAATTTTATGCATGCTGTTAGGCAGTTTTGTTTTACAGAGATTATGAAAGAGATTAGAAGGACTGAGATTTGATTTGCTGCTAAAACTGCCTGTTTTTCAAATTACAACTTTTTACTTTGCATCCGTTTAGCCCCAGCAAGAGCAATCTCTCTCTCTCTCTCTCTCTCTCTCTCTCTCTCTCTCTCCCTCCCCTCCCCCCCCTCTCTCTCTCTCCCTCCCTCCCCTTCCCCCTCCCCCTCCCCCCTCTCTCTCACACACAAACAAGAGAGGTAGCTTCTCTAGCCTTCTTTCTGGTCTATTACAATGTATTTTTTGCAATGTATTTTGGTATGCAAATCAAAACAGCCTTCTAGTGTGATAAACTATTCTCTCAGCACAAACCAATTCCTAGGAAACTATTATATTCGAGAAAGGGTTAGATAACCACTGGTTAGACATACTTTATTCAAATTCTTACATAGACCAGAGGTTTGAACCTGATGACCAAATGGTCCTTCCACTGTACGATTCTATTAAATATTCAGTAACTGACTCACAGATCCACTTCAGGGAATAGTAAGACATTTTTCTGTCATAATGAGTCCCAAATGTAGATGTTCCCTCATCCAATAGTAATCAGCAGTGTAGCATCTATTCAGAACAGCCCCACTATCCTCTTTTCAAGCAGCAGCATAGTAAGGGGAAATATTTTATAAGACTTACATGACTTATCCATGGCTTCCTTCTCTCCTGCCCTCCCTTTTTTTGGAGAAATGAATAAGGAAAAATGTATGTCTTTGAATAAACATGTTCCCCATTAGTGGAGAAAAATCTAATTCCAAGTGTTATTATTTTGAAAATATGTTTCATTTCTTTCTGCCCCCTATTTTCATGATCTGTACATTGCTTGTTCTATAATATGAGATGAGGGAGTGAATCTAATATATGAATCACCTTTTCTTTCTCCATCTTTATACTCAAGATATATTTCTTGCATTTTTCTAAACCAACTTTATTAAATTTCAAAGAAAAATAAAATTACAAAAAAGAAAAATAATAATTTTGAAAAAGGGGGAAGGTGTGTTTCTTGTATTTCTGTGCAATTGGCTTTTTTCCTTTTGCTTGGCTGCTGAATTAAAAAATGGATTCAAAGGCTATATTTTTGAATGATTGGATCATTATTCTGTGTTATGATGTGAGATTAAAAAGACTGCTTGTTATACTGTGGCATCTTTCTTCCTTTCCCAAGTTGTTTTAAGGTAAATGCCAACAATGTCAAATATTGTTTTTGTTTATTACTTATTTTTTTTCCAATTTTATCTCACAGTTTCAGCATAGTTACTAAATCAGTTTATAGGATTAATTTTAAGGTAATTCCTATCCTGATATTTACCATCTAAAAGAAACACACAAAATGAGAAAAGAGAATAGAAGGCAAAAACTTGTTTGGCTATGAAGCTTTATTTCACCAGTCTTCTGAAACTTTGGGGTCAAATTGTTGCTAAGAAGTAGCGTGCTTTATTGATCTATTATATTGAATGGTGAGTTGTTTTACAGCCCTTGTTGGGAATCCTGAAAAGTAGTCAAACTCACCATATAATCAGTGGTGGGATTCAGCCAGTTTTCACCAGTTCTGCAGAACCGTTAGCTAATTTTTTGTTGCCCAGGCCAGAATGGACTTCCGGAAGAGGCATCCACACAGAGAACTGGTTGTTCACATATTTGAATCCCACCATTGCATATAATCCTGAAGAGCAGACATATCACCATCAATTACATTCATATGTAATTAGACTGACCCAGTTCACTGATAGATTCCCATTCTTTTCATTACAAACTTTCTGGAGAAAATTCTGTGAGATTCATGCATGGGAAAGAATAATTTTCAGTTTTAAACAGCCCAACATTAATTCTAACAACTGAATTATTTTCAATGTTGAGCCAATATATTCCCATGTAGATTAAGTCAGATACTCTATGATTTTCTTCTAACAGCCTTTTAATGATTTTGTGAGAAGTTGGATTTTTTTCATTGATTAACAGAGAAGTTTCTAGCTAGTTTATATATATATATAAGTGTCCTGAATCTTCATCAGACTTCAAGCCAGCTATTGGAATATTTATAGCATTATTTAAAAGACAAGAGGTTGGTGGGTGCAAAATAAATATCTGTACAATAGAATCTTTGTGCATAAACTTGTCAGTGAGAGAATATTTTAACCTTGCACAATGTCTGTCTCTGACCTCAAAGTGCAAATACCTTAGAAAAGGAATTACAGAAACTGACTGGATAAAAAAAGTGATATTGAAATTCATGAACTATCTAACTCCATTTCTCATAGATTAAGTACAGACCAATTATATTTGTTCACTAGCAATTCGAAATATCAAAATCAAACATTATAGTGCTTTCTTATCTGTCCAATTCCAAAATAAATATGCACTTTCCTTTTCTCTTTGCCATTCCTGCTCCCATTTCCTGTCTCTCCAAGTTAGAACTTTGACTTAAATGCAGATATGAAGTAAGAGAGCTTGGCCATGTGATTTGTTTGAAGCAACAAAAGATTCTTTCTGGATTTTGCTGCACAGAATTGACAAGGACACGTGATATTATCTATACAATTGTAGATTTGTATATCTGTCCCTTAATGCAGAATAGAATAGAATAGAATAGAATAGAATAGAATAGAATAGAATAGAATAGAATAGAATAGAATAGAGCTGGAAGGGACTTTGAAGGTCTTCTAGTCCAGTCCCCTGCTCAAGCAGGAGAACCTATACCATCTCAGACAGATGATTGTCTAGTCTCTTCTTAAAAATCTCCAGTGATGGAGCGCCCACAATTTCTGGAGGCAAGCTGTTCCATTGGTTGATTGTCCTCACTGTCAGGAAGTTTCTCCTTAATTCCAGGTTGCTTCTCTCTTTGATCAGTTTCCAATCATTGTTTCTCATCCTTCCCTCTGGTGCTCTGGTGAACAACTTGACCCTCTCTTCTTTGTGGCAGCCCCTCAAATACTGGAATACTGCTATCATGTCTTCCCTATTTCTTCTTTTCTTTAGACTAGCCAAACCCAAGTCCTGCATCCGTTCTTTGTATGTTTTAGTCTCCAGGCCCTTGATCATCTTAGTTGCTCTTGTCTGAATTTTTCCAAATGCTCAACATCTTTTCTGTGATATGATGACCAAATTTGGCAGTAGTATTCCAGGTGTGGTCTTACTAGGGTTTTATAAAGTGGTACTAATAATCTGCCATTCTCTTTATCATATTTTTCTTCCCTTCCCTTACTTTACAAACAAACTACTCTACAAACAAAGTTCTCTTATGAGATATTTATTCCATAATATCATATAAATGAAGACTTGAGGACCTGGTCTATTAACTTATTAACAAATGATTGGGGGGGGGAGCTTTTGCAAGCAACCAATAAATTAGCTTCAACCAGAGGTACTCCATCTTAATCATTCTATTTGTGACTTTGCTGAAATTAACAGTCTGCACCTGTTTTGGCATCTGTTAGAAAACAGCTAAGGGGCCTGACCACAAATGCTTTATATGTAAGAAGTATCAGTCTAGCTGGCAAATTATTTTCAAGACCAAGTCTTGAAAGAGGAAAAACATTTTATTTGTAGGGTGGGCTGATTGTGAAAGAAATTGGCAGTTTTTATCTTAATCTTTTATTTGCTAAGATGTAATCCAGTGGAATATATCCAGCAAAGTAGTAAACTGGTAATAATAAACTAAGAATTATATGTAAGCTATTTATAAATCCCCTTTTAGGAGTCACATGCTTGAAATTTAATTGACAAAAGAAGTGGTGAAAACAAAGTTGCCAGTTAGTTGCCTAAGATAATTACATTTTCTGCTACGTTTGAAAATATCTCACTCTCTTATGGAAGTGTATGCTATTCTACATGGTGAATATTGAAATATCACCTTTTATGTATAAATTATTTTGGATATTTTGAAATTAATATCTTGCTAGTATAAAGCAATACTTTTGCAGAGTAAATAGGATTTTCATCCTAATTGCAGTTATTCATCACTTAATGACTACAACAGAGACTTGAATTTCCATTATAAATCATTTTTGGGAGATATGTGTTGTCTTTTTAAATCATTGTCATAATGCTGAAATATATCTCAGTGAGAAAAAAGTACTTAGATTTAGGGTTATAGTCAAACTGTTGTGTTTTTTTCTGGCAATGTTCTATAAGGGGTAAATGTATTCAGATATTATCTCAGAGTCACAGAAAAATAAAAACCAAAAATAAAACCAATTATAAGTTTGGCTAAAAAGAAATTTTAATCTCAGAGTTACAAGAGATAAGGGCCAAATAATTATTTTTCTACCTTATTTTACAGAACAGAAGATAAGTGGCTTAATTTATTTCAAATTCCCCAAAAAATGTTTTACCATAAATGTCAGTGTTCTCACAGTTCAAATTTCCTTTTAAGTTTACCAAACATAAAGCTATCACTGATGGAATTGTACTGACTTTAGGAGGCAAATTTAACAAGTGAATTTTCACTATAAATTTTACATTTGACATTTCACATGTTTGTTCAGCATATAAATACAATAAGCAACAATTCCAAGTTTTATTCTATTCTTGCACTATATTTTCATAATCTATTAAAACATTTGTTATTGAAATTATTTTTGTCTGAAATGGTATAGAATTTCCTGCCTGAGCAGGGGATTGGAGTAGATGACCTCCAAGGTCCCTTCCAACATCATCATCATCATCATCATCATCATCATCATCATCATCATCACCATCACCATCATCATCATTATCCAAATGTTTTAACAGAAGAAACAAAGTAGTATTAAGTTTTAGTTTAACTGAATAAGAACCTTATAACTGAATGAACAACAGCTGACTGAATAAATGGATGTACATTATATTTTATATACAAAATCCCACTTTCCACAATTGCTTCTTCATGATTTCAGGTAAATAATTTAAATCATTTTTTGGGGGGGGGGGAACTCAATATTTGTTTTCCAGGTTCTGGAAACTGAATGCAAAGTATTGTATTAGTTTGTATTTCAAACATTATACTGTACATAGAGAATGAATTAAAGTGTTCAGAAAGTTACATGTTTGCAAAATAAAAATTATCTATAAAATGTAGACTATAATTGGGCATGAAATAATATGAATATTATAATTTTCAGTTTTCTTTGTTATCTTGATAAAGAATTATGGCATTGTCATTTTAAAATAAATTTTGATCCATCATTTCAATGTCAGTACCCAAATTATTTGTTTTTCTTGAGAAACAGCTTGAAATTTGTTATTTAATTTAAATGAACTAAAATTCTGTGACATATTTTGTCCTGTGTTTTATATAATCTTTGGTGATTATAGTTGACTTCTTCAATGTGTTTTTATAAAAATTCTTATGTGTGATAAAACTCAGTATAATGCCTTCTGATGTGATCATTATAGATTCTTAATTAATTGTTCTAATTATCATAGTTTTGGCAAAATAATGATTTAGAAATTCTAAATTTCATAGTTTATAAGAAAAAAAAGGTAGCTGCAGAAAAACAGGAAGTTGACCTCTATCAGTTGACATTTTTTATAGTAGTGTCATCTATTTATTAAACTGTAATGTCAAGGAACATGATTTCAGGGCATTAAAAAGAAGTGAATATGTGACAGAGGCACTAAAATGAAGGTATGAATTTATAATAGAATTCTCCAGGAGATATTCTCTATCACAGGTGGCAATGGTGGACCTACACTGACAACTCAATTTAATGATATGTTTTCAATGAGCAGACAGGGAAATCTCTCAATTTCTATTATGCTTAGTTCACCCATTTTGTTGTGAGGTGTTTTTTGGGGGGGGAATCACTTTGAAATATTTAAAGGAAGCATTAAACTCAGCCACACTTTCATGAGTGTTTTATACAAATATGAATAATTTAATGTTTCCTTTTTTTATGCATATGTTTTTAATTGTTTTTGAGTTACTATTCAATTTATTTAAGTATGGCTTTAGGAAGTGCAAATTGAGTAAGTAGTCAATGATTTGCACATTTATTACAGTCAGCCTTCATCTTACATTACTGTACCTCCAACATTGAAAACTATTTTGAATTCCTCTTCCACCTTCAGATTCTCTATATTTGAGAATACAATTTTTAAAAGCCAGTTAGCCTCATAAGGCAATAGGATGTGCCACTGCATATTTTCTTTAAATTGTACTGCAGATGTCAGTAACTGCATATCACAAGAAAAGAGTCAATTGCTTTAAGAAATTGTAAATAGATACTACATGAGTTGCAATGTTATGTTATATTTCAATTTTCTTGAATGTGAAAATTGCTCTGTTAAAATTTAAGCTTAACACTGTTCTTTTATTTCTCATTTTGCTACTTGCACATAGCAACAATAATGCTATGATTAGAGTACCATGGCTGCCATTGTTAGAACTTCAATTCTTAAAGCAAAACTAAGTTGACACAGCAGCATGTAGCTTGACTAAAAATTAAAAGTATTAGATTTCTAGTTTCTTCATATGGCAGCATGATTCATTTTGTTTCCTGTAGAGATGCCTGTCCTCCTACTGTTATGCCAGAATATACTGTTATGTGAACAGCTAATTGAAGGAAAACTTCAGAATACAACATTGTATAACTATATCTATATTTCAGCAATTCATCAACATTACATTGCTCCAGTTCATCTATTGCCAACCTTTTATCCACTGCATTAAATTTCCAAGCAATCCATTATATTTTGTGTTCTTTCTTAATAATGGCATTCTGTAATTAGCTGTCTCATCTGGTTTTCATTATCAAGTTATAAAGAATTAATGCTATTGTATTGATAATTATCACTGTGATTGATTTTTATAGAAAATATATATCTTTTTGTCAGCTTATCATGGGTCAGCAATAAAGAGCTTATATGTATAGAGAGTAAAGGTTTTGATTTTGCACATGCCTTCAACCAATGTCATCCTCTTTTCATCCTTTGACACAAACAGACTCCCCCCCTCTTATAGTACCATTGTTGCTCCAATGTTACTTTATCAAAGCAAAAGGAGAACAGTTTATGCTTTGCTCCTACCTTCTTCTGTAAAACCAGAAAAAAAAAGATCATTTGAACCAATGTTACAAGATTTAAAAATGGAAAGGAAGGAAAGTTTTGCAGTATTGTGGACAAAGTGTGAGAAAACCAGAAGAGGGTTAAATGCCTTCAAGATTTGAATAGGATATGAACATCTATGACTTTATAAGCCATTGTTCTATCAACTGGAAAATGAGAAAAATGCATAGACAGGCAGCCAAGGAGGAAATGATGCAGCACCTGTGGTGTGGACGGAACAATCCTGAGCTGAACATGCTTAAAACATTAGAGATGAGAGTGGATTTTAGGAGGAGCTCTCCTATTCTACCACCTCTTGCTATATTAGACAGCACAGTATCCACAGTAGAGACCTTCACATGTCTTGGTTGTATAATCTCCCAGGATTTGAAATGGACACCTAACATTAGAACCATCACTAAAAAGTCACAACAAAAAGAACTCACAAAATTCAGACTGCCCCAGAAGATGTTGGTTCAGTTCTATAGAGAAATTATTGTACTTCTATAGCTGTTTGGTTTGGCACAGCAACCAACAGGACAGGTACAGACTTCAACAGATAGTTAGGACTGCAGAAAAAACTATTGCAACCAGACTACCTTCCATAAAAGACCTGTATATTGCACAGATCAGAAGGAGGGATGAGAAAATATCTACAGACCCCTGGACATAAACTGTTTTAACTCCTCTCCTCCAGATGATGCTACAGGGCATTGCATGCCAAAACAACTAGACACAGAGACAGTTTTTTTCCCCTTCATGACATCACTCTGCTGAACACCTAATTCCCACAGTACTGTCTTATGTCTTAGTTGCCCATATGGTATGGCTGTATTATTATTATCCTTCTAATCTTTTCTACTACCTCCTCTTTTTGGTATCATTTTTATGATTATTATTACTCTGTAATTTTGCATGTACACTGATAACTTCTGAACCAGAGACAAATTCCTTGTGTGTCTAATCACATTTGGCCAAATTATTCTATTCTATTCTATTCTGTCCTGTCCTGTCCTGTCCTGTCCTATCTATCCTATCCTATCCTACCTATCCTATCCTATCCTATCCTATCCTATCCTATCCTATCCTATCCTATTCTATTCTATTCTATTCTATTATTTTTTGCAATAAGCAATGAGAAGGGATTGTAAGGACCTGCCTCAATCAGTCCTCCCATGAAAGCAGAACTCTTGAAATGGACATCATTTCAAAGTGAACTTTTGTTTGAAGGTGTTGACAGCAGCAATAGAAGGCAGGATCTGAGGGTTTCTTGCATGAATCAATCAGTCAAAAGATAATCCCACCCCAACAATGATAACCCCACCCCAACTATCCATCCAGACGGTTCAAATAGGCTAATCCGCAGGTGTGAAAACGCTGTGGGAACGGAGTGATAAGGTGCCGCTTCCAAGGTTGTTAGGTCTCTGCATCGCTTCTTCCGCGCCCAGAGATAAGGCAGATGGCCAGAGGCACATTCCATTCTCACCCCAATAGAGAAACATCAAAGAGGGTAGAGCAAGGAACAAAGCAAAGGAAATACATGTCAGCAACCCCAAGCTTCGCCTTCCCCCCAGAAGAAGGGTAGAACCCGAAAAAGAACAAGAAGCCCCATGCCCATAGAAAGTCAGGGTTCTGAAATGGATGGTGAAGGGGTGTGCAATGAACTGTAGCCATTGAAATTGCTGAAATTGCTGCTAGCTTGGAGTAAAGAAATGGAATGCATCCACCCAAAAGGGTTAGAGAAAACTCTGATTAGAAATAGCAGTTTTGAAATAAAGTGGAAATTATGAGCTTGGGTTATTTACATTTCAATGGACGATGAATGGGAGGAAGATAATATCCATTTATGCATTCAGGAAGCATTGGGTGGCCTGTATTAGTGAAAGCCCAAGGCAAAAGTGTATGTCTACCCATAGTGAAAAAAACTGGCTATTATTTTGAAAACAAATACTTGGATACTTGGATGGGAAGGAACAGACTTTCTGGATGGGAAGGAACAGACTCAGACTCAACCCTTCCAAGACCGAGTGGCTGTGGCTGCCGGCGCCCCGGCATAGTCAGTTGGTTCCATCGCTGTCTATAGGGGGCGAATCTTTGGCCCCCTCAGAGAGGGCGCGCAATCTGGGAGTCCTCCTGGATCCACGGCTGACACTGGAAGATCATTTGTCGGCCGTGACCAG
>NW_015386588.1:245938-274020 GCF_001527695.2 Protobothrops mucrosquamatus | reverse complement strand
GCCCTGAGTCCCATGGGGAGAAGGGCGGCATATAAATCCTATAAAATAAAATAAAATAAAATAAAATAAATAAATAAGCAAGTCCCTGAAATGGCTTGATGAGTAAATGACAACATGAGGCTGTATAATTACTTGTGGATCAAAAAATAAGCCATTCTTGGAAACATTGCAATCCATCTCATGTGTAAGTAAGGACTCTGAGTTGCTAATAATTGACCTTGGTATAAAACTTTAAAGTCCCAGTCAATTTGGAAATGGCATAATCGCCTTACATCCAGATTGCAGAATTCCAAATTCAAAATGTAGATCTACCACTTCTATTATTTCTCCCAGCATTCAACTTGGGGGATTAGTAAGTAAATAGCCAACAGTGCAGCAGGCTGCAATTGAATAGTGTTCTAGCTGTAGCCAACAGAGGTTGAAGCTATTGTGAACTGGAGGTCAATTATTTGTGTAATTGTTTGCTAATACTACTGTCAGGTTTCTCTATGAGAAACGGAAGTTTCATGTGGATAAAAATAAATATGTTGCAAAAACTAAGGAAGCTCCTAAGTATTTCAAGTCCCCACCAAGCCCTAATTATACTGAATTCAAGATTTAATTTTCATTCCTGTTTTTCCACTATACAATGCAAAAATTTCAAAGCTGCTATATGAGGTACAAATAGGTTTGCCACCTTTTCTTGTTATTATAATGGAGTTGTCTGGTTTGACTGAAAGTTCTCACTAGTGATCTAGTTCAGGGCTTTTCAACCAGTGGTATGGGTACCACCTCTGGTACATTGGCACCTGGCAAGTGGTACGCGACCATCCTAGAAAAGTGGTAGTGGGGAGGGGAATGAGCTGAACCGGTGTCAGCACCGCACAAGCCTGAGTGAGAGATGGCTGGAGCTGCAGGGCTGTCAGGGCTCAGCAGAAGTGCCAGGATCAGCGACAGGCTCCAGCTGGAGCTCGGCGCTGATCCTGATGCTTCTGCTGAGCCCAGAAGAAGCGCCAATCAGCTGGAATGTTGCAGCATCTCCAGATTCATATTTATGATGGTCACAATGTCCCAGGGTCATGTGAAGTGACCAAAACCTGCTGCAACCATCCAGCAGATGGTGGGAATAAAAACCAAACACCCCCACCCCAACCCCACTGCCAATCCTCAAGAGAAATGCTCACAACAATGAAAACCTCAGACAGGAGGAAGAGCGCTGCCGGGCAGGCAGGCAGGTGTCTTGCTCGGCTGTGGCTTGGGGGGCACTTTTTTCAGTGCCATTGTAACTTCGAACAGTCACTAAGCAAACTGTTGTAAGTCGAGGACTACCTGTACTTTATCTCTTTTTTCCTTTTTTGGGGGGGTCATCAGGTTTTTGACACCCTGCTAGGCGACTGGTGGTACTCGGATATTGCCATATCCTAAAAGTGGTACAATGGGTGAAAAGGTTGAAAAGCCCTGACCTAGTTCTCCAATAAGCCCTGCAAATGCTCACTCAAAATTTAAATTCCAAAGTTAGTAGAAATAGGTTCTCTATGATGAGGTTCCAAAGACTATGAGACACTTTGCATTAGCATTCATAATTTATTATTATATTATTAAATGGGGTCTTGCTCTATATTTCTCCAATTGAAGACTTTGTCACTTGGAATAATTTTTTAAAATAATTTCAGCCAATCTGCTGTTACTATAAACATACCATTTTTCCCAACATCCACTGATTCCAGTTCTTCATCTGTTCTGCCGAGAAGAAATAATAATTAAATAAAAATAATCTCTCATGTGTATCTGTAGCAAAAAGATTTAGTCAGAATGCCAAAACATGACAGGAGCTCTGTCCCCTTGCACAGTTTAATGTAACATAATTCAAGAATGAAATGGATGATTTTTTTTGCCAGCTACGAACATTTTAACCTTTGTCTCCCCTTACATTGTAGAAATATCTGTGTAGTTTCCCTTTATAATCTGGTTCTGGTTGGTGATGTGAGAAATGTTCATCTTTATTAATCTTGTTTCCTGTTTAAAATCATTTTTACATTATGAATTATGTATGCACAGAAAGGAAGGAATAACATCTGTTGTTAATCTACTGTATGTCCATGCATTCTTATACTCTTGAATGCACAGCATGTAAACCGTCAGGTGCACAGAGAAGTTTTTCCTCAACATGTTCCTCTCTCTGCCTATATTAGTTTATTATATGTTGATATAGATTGCATGAAAACTATTTCCTTAACTGAAGCTTTTATTGATTTGCATAAGAAGATATTGGTTTGCAGAAGAATTTGCCCAATTAAAGAGCACTTCTGAAAACTCACTTTGTTCACAGTGTTAAGTTATTGAACACAGAACATAGAATAATAGAGTTGGAAGGTACCTTGGAGGTCTTCTAGTCCAACCCCCTTTTCAAGCAACAGACCTTATACCATTCTAGACAAATGGCTGTCCAGTCTCTTCTTAAAAACCTCCAGTGATGGAGCACCCACAACTTCTGAAGACAAGCTGTTCCACTGATTGATTGCTGTCACCGTTAGGAAATTTCTCCTTAGTTCTAGGTTACTTCTTGTATTAATATTACATGTTATTGTATTAATATTACATATAAGCTGCCCACCGTTGCTTTGGATTGTGAGATAGGCAGCATATAAATTTAATAAATAAATAAATGAATATTTTAACTAAAATTCTCCATGAAAATCATTCACAAAAATGTGACTAAGTAATCAAATGTGATTAGATATAGAAATCCTGTCCATATATTAACTGATGTGCTAGAGTAGGAGGACTTATAGCTGATATTTCATTGCCAATTAACAACAAAAATAGTTACCCTTCAGATCTCTTCTAATTATAAAGTCCCAGTTTTAGACTGTAATGCTTTGTCTATTCATATGAGACTGATGAATGATGTAAGATTAGAAAATATTTTAAACTATTCAGAGCAACTTCCAGTCAATACTCACCTGCTCTTTCAGCTATACTTTTTGTGAATTCTGGCTGGGAATTTTGCAAGCTGTAGCCTCCAGAAATCAGCTTGCCAAAGAGTGGGATACAGTTTTCTAAGGTAGGAAAACAGAATTGAAATATTTCTAATTTAGCATATTTAATTTCAGTTTTATTTGTTTAAATATTACTACTTTCAGAGTTAATAAAATCAAATTGGAATTTCTACTCAACCATAAATGTTTTTCACAGTTAATATACAAAGATTATTGTTAACTAGCCCCTAGGAAATTCTGAGTAGATAGCCAAATTTTGTATTGTGCATATTTACATGACATTATTGAATTGGCATTTGCTTGACTTTGTGGCCTCAAAAATATATTTACTTGCTTTGTAATTAAACTTCTATAGAGAACAAAAAACAATTTTTAATATAGATAATGAAAAACCATCTTGTTTTGGTAGCCAGCGGGACAGGTGGAAGAAGCCGGGGCTCTGGCTACTCAGCCCAATTTCACTTCACCCAATGACCCTGGAGGGGCAACAAAGAAGGAGGGACACTCCAGGAGCTTGGATCAGGCAGTGGCCGATCGGAGCAGACTGAAGAAATCGTCTGAAAGGAGAGAGGAAAGACTGCCAGGTGAGCCAAGGCAGCCCAAAAAGCCAGTGTTTTCTTTCCTTTTCCTTGTGGATTACAAGTCATTGACCCCCTGGTAGGGAAGAGTAAAGAACAAAGACCCCAGAAAGATTGTGATCTAAAAGTAGCGAGTAACTACAAAAGGGGAGAATTTTTAAAATAACATTTAAAAATTAAATTCAGATTGATTCAAAGAAGGACTGACTATCTAATTTACAGAGGTGAAAACTTTCTAGATATAATCTTAAGGATAAATAACTTATAAAGAAC
The DNA here is from genome assembly GCF_001527695.2 of Protobothrops mucrosquamatus. NCBI lineage: Eukaryota > Metazoa > Chordata > Lepidosauria > Squamata > Viperidae > Protobothrops > Protobothrops mucrosquamatus. The sequence continues at coordinate 270,191 of NW_015386588.1, read as the reverse complement.
TTTAAAAGAAGAACTTTGTAAAAACTTCCTAAGTTCAGGCATTGATAAATGAGTGTCTGAGGACATCTAGTAGCGAAAGAAGAAATTATAGCATGATTCAACATTAAAAAAAATATCTAGAACTGTTTGACATTGAACAACATCTGGCATAAACAAAGTACCTTGGCATGAGTCTACAATGGAAAAGATTTCTCAAAACTATATTTGTTGACTCTGGATATAACTAAATAGGAAATGTTTGGAGACAGTAAATGCTTCACAGTGAATGCTTTGCATCTGAGACTCAACTGGAGGAGGTGGATTTGGCCTAAAATAGCTGGCTCCTTTTTATACTTTGGATTTTATATTAAGACTGTTGGTTGAAAAATGAGTACATCAAACATTTCCAAACTTATGAAGAAGACTTCCTCTGCACCCTCTATTGGAACACCCAGCCCAACAATTTAGGGATTTATTGAAACAATGTTGCAACATGAGAAAATAAGCACTGCCCAAAATGAAATACAGGCCACACTAAAATTGATGCAAGAGTCAATGCAAAGAAACCACGAACAGACACAAAGCAATTTTGAGAAATTAAGTGAAGAAATAGGGATATAAAGCACAATTTGAAGTTCATTATCAAATGATTGCTAAAAATGAACAAAGAATTCAGAAAATGGAAGATAAATCAGATGATATGGATAAAAATGGAAATACTATTGCAAGAGAATGAAAAATTAGAAAGGGTGGTCACGATTCTAGAAATGGACAAGCGGAACATTACGTGAGATTTCAAAATATCTCTGAGGACAGAAAATAAAATATAGCACTTGTGATCATTGAGCTTCTGGTGGAAGCCTTGAAAGCAGATAGAGCAGAGATGCAAATGGAGATAGATGAAATATTTCAAATGAATTCAAGCTACATATTTGGCTAGAAAAGATGTTGGGAGAATATGTAGATTTTAAACCTGAACCTTTTTTACTAGGTATAATGTCAGAAAAGATTAACAACCAAAGCCTATATTTTATTTTTTTGCACATCACAAAGCGGCAAAAATAATATTTGCGCAATATTGGAAAAATGAAGGAACACCACCAGATGAAGAAATAATCAAAAAAATATTGGAATGTGGAGAGATGGATAGATTGACTATGAGACTGAAAGAAAAAGAAGAAACAGAATATTACCAAACTTGAGACTTACTTTACCGATGGTTAGAGGAAAGAATAAAGGATTAGGAATTTAATATGTATTAGCGTATTTAAACTTAGACACCACGTTGGTTGAAAAATTATCATTATATGTATGAAAAAAATTAATAACATCTTACAAAAAAACCTGACATGAAGATTCACTTTTATGGGTTTAATTTACTATAAATAGAAAATATCTTTTCTGTGGTTTCTGTTTGCTCTTTCATTCTCAGTTTGAAATGCTTTCAAAGTGCAGTCAGCTGTCATTTGAAATAAAGAGAATTTATCTTCATCTCAAGCATTCTACAAATTGGGAGAAATATCTGTAGCTATCTAGACAAGACTACAAATTCTATCATTCTTTACCAGTGAATGCCCCATAATAGAAGCCAACTGAATCAGAATAGAACTGATAGAATCCAACAGTGTTTGGCCATAAATTCTTTATCCATGTAGCATTGACACAGCTGCCCAACCTCAGACAAAGTAGTGGAAAATATGAGTACTATGGACACATTTATCTTTTATGAAAGTACATAAGACTGAGCATGGAGTTTGGAACAGTATTCAACTCAGAACTTGCTTCTCTGAGTTTTATTCTAAAATATCAGCTTCTGAATCCAAGAGAACGTTATGGTTGTTGTAAATTCAGAACTTTTAGGAGTTCAAGATTATAAAGCCATGCTATGTATAAGTAATATCCTTCTTGGCTATTTGAATTTCATAGAAGCATAATGATTCCTTGATTTTTGAAGACAATGTCTGTGACAGTCCAGCCTATTCATTAGCACCCAAACATTTGATCCAGCTCTACTTAATTAGATTCCTTAATACTCATTCTGATTTTTGATGTTCATATGCTCTTATTTATTTATTTATCAAATTTTTAGACCACACACCCATTCAAAACTCAAATTATAAAAGCCATATAAATATTGTATTCCAATAGGAAGCAGTTAAAACAGGAATAAACTAAAGTTAAAAAGATGGGGAAGGGTTTCAAGGTCAAACCAATCCCAGGATTGCATGCTACTGTGTGAACCCAAGTGAATTGGAAGAACCAGGTTTTCAAACACTTCCAAAAGGCCAGGAGAGTGGTCTTCTAGAAGTCTCAGGACAATATTGCTTATCTTGTAATCTATATTCTGAGAGCACACATAACTGAGGAGGGCAGATTTAAGTGAGTTACCAGCCTAGAGTTGTTATGTTCCCACAAATGCTGTAAATCCAATCACTCTTCAATTACATTGATTGTTATCTAGTGGCAATTTAATGTTGAACTTTAGTTGACAGAATTCTTGTCTATAGGCTTGAGCAATGAATCCTCTGAACTCCAACTTAATGTTAATATATTAATGTATGGTCCTGATTCTTTGCACCTGACATATTCTGGATTTTCCTATTCTCTTAGAAATATAAGATGCTGATTAATGTTTGTGCTATTGATCCTTTTCTATTCTTGCATAATTTTTACTATACTTTCTATGCAGAGCTAATAACATTTCAGTTGTCCTGATTCCAGTATCTAGCAGTGATCATGACTTCCACCCATATGCTCCTGAAATTCTGATCAGATCTATAAAGATTCTATATACATGCCTGATATCCACAATATATGCTTGTATAGTCAATTTAGCATAATTTATTTTCAGGTTAATGTTACATTTATGTAATAATACATTTTTCAAAACACAACACTGAACCCAATTACAAATACAAGTATCACCATTAGATATTCCTATTTTATGATAGATTTATACCCACTTCATGTCACAATTTTCGTCATCAGGTATGGAAAGTAATATTACTTCCTCTGCGTCTGAAGGTATCATTGTACATGTGTTTATGATTTAGGGCTTTATAAATTCTTACCATCCATAGTGGCCTTGTGGTTTATGCCGACAATAATAGAATAAGAAGAAAGGATAGGGTTATGAAAAATATAGAAGGACATTGTGTAACATGCAGAGTGGCGATAAGCAATATACAAGTGCCTAGTATATATATTCAGTTATAAATTGTCTTAATTGTGTCAATGAATTGTGTATTGACAGATAAAAATCAGAATGAAACAGGTGCAGAAAGAAGACAAGAAAGGGAGAATAATCAGTAATGTTGCAGTTGTTCAAATAAGTTCTACATAAAATGGAGATTGACAAAAAGAAAAAAATATCACAAATCTTCAGCAGGAAGTCAGCTTTTTCTATAACTGAAAGGGTGTGTGCCTAAATTAAGATGTATTTCAACAGATCTGACATCAGAGACTTTAAAAGAGGACTGTGATTGCACATTCTCAACCAATAAATATATTAAGCTATGGAACATACATTAGCATTTATATTTTTATTTATCAAGGTATCTATAGCAACTTCCACAGTCATGTCATTGAAAAGCTGAAAATAGGTTTTCAGAAAGTATTGGAAGGCAAAGATTAAAGTGGTTGATTAAAGACTTATCTTTATGTCCATCACAGTGAGATGCTTTCTCAAGATAATGTTAAGAAATGGAAAACTATGATAAATTGTTTGGCGTCTATTTTAGTGATTTTATATTTTTTTAAATAAAAGTTAAAGTTGTTGACAGATCTTCATATTGTTGAAATATTAGCAAGCAAAATAATAAAAGGTAAGAATCTCCCACATTTTATCAAACAGAGTGAGACCAACTATTAGACAAAGTAATGTGGCCACTTTTGGCAACAGGTATCAAGGTTGGGAATGGTAGAAGGCAGAACTATATATGCCATACATGTTGACTTCTGTCAGAGTCTCATCTAGAACATCACCCCTAAAAATAAATTTCTTTTGGGAATCTCAAACCTGCCCTCAGTAGCGAAAAGCAAAAGGTAAGACTCATAGATAAATTGATTTTATTGCAAATAGTGAAAAAATATTAATAATGATAAACAGCAATTAGTATGTGATCTAGGAAACATGCCATGGTTGTGTCAGACACAGGATTATATTCTAACTATCTCCCAACTTTGTATGATAACAGGATTTTTGTTGTTTGTTTCTTGGCCTTGGAGATAGATGGCAATTATACAGTGTTTTGAGAGTGAGTCAGAAAATGAGAATCAGATCAGTTTCCTTGCTTCCAGCTTGCCCATTTCAGGCCTCCCACCAAGCAAACATATTACACTTCGATGTAGTGAAACATGTTGTCCCTTAATCTGTGCTGCGTAAAATGCATCTGTTAGTCTAATCATATTTTTAACCAGCATCATCATAAGTTGCAACCAGAATTGATCATTAATGAGGCTATCATGTCCTTTGGCTCAAGCAACCCTTTTCTACATCTAGTTTTCTGCCAGACATTACTACATTGTATTGAAAATAAAATGTAACATCAAAATAAACAAAATTGTTCATATTGTTGAATATGTACATAATTTATCTTCTGTTAATCAGTTTGATATTTAAAAACATTTCTTAAGGTTTGTACTAATGTAGCGGTTAAAGTGATAGACTAGGAACAGAGAGCCAAGTCTTAGCCTGCTCTCACTTATGGAAAGTCAGTGACTGCATTTCTTATACCAAGGGTAGGCAACCTTGGCTCTTTTATGACTTGTGGACTTCAACTCCCAGAATTCCTGAGCTTGCTTTTGTAGTATCCCTTCAACTTAAAAAGTGATGTTATTGTAACAGGTCAGTGACTCTGAACAATTGCTCTGAGAAAAACAGGTAATGACCCAGGCTTGGCATTCCCAAGGAGAAAAGTATGAAAAAGAGAATTCTTTTCCTATGATTAGGAAAAGTGTGGTAGATGCGGAATGATTCTACTATTAAAGTTCTATTGTTAATGTTCCACTAATGTGAGATAACATATTTCTTCAGTTATGAATTCAGGTAGTGACATACCTTTCAGCTAGTGAGCATAAAGTAATTAATTATTATAACTGAATATCTCCATCCCTATATAAAGATTTTCATAGTTCTTGACTAAAGAGCCAATAATCACTGTCTTTTCTGCATACTCAGTATGGAAATTTTATTACAGTTCTCCAATTATTTTGGCTCCTTATAAGATGTAGTTATTTCAAACAATCAAGCAATCAATATAGCCATCAATGATAAAAAAAGAACATTTAAATTTATATTTAAGCCTGTATTTTAATCTATGTAAACATTATCTTTAATTAAAAAGTATTTCTGTTCTCTTTAAAAACAGAAATACTTTTTATTTAAAGATAATCTTACCTAACCTGGCATCTTCTGTTTGTCAAGGTCCAAAATTCCCAGCTGGCATGCCCACCACTGGCTGAAAATCATGGGGATTGCAGTCCCAGCACATCGTGGTCAGAGTATTTATGGAGATTCCACTGGTCTACAAGGAGAAAGCTTCGGAAATGAAAGTAGCTAAATTTTACCAGAATTGGTCATTAATAGAGGAAAATTAAGTCATGAGTATTAATTGGCTCCAGTTTCCAAGATACAGTTTCAGGTCAAAATTTTGAGGGGGATGTGGGACTATGCTCCATAACTTCTGCAAATTGTGATATAGCAATAAGAATGGTGCCACACCAATAATTATAAATTTATCTTTTTTATTGATACCAATAACATAACTTTCCATTCATGTATTGGTTTTTCATGTAACATTTTCATGCTTTTTGCATGAAAAACTGAAAAGCTTTAACATCAGATTAAATAACAAGGTTCCACTGTTGTAATCTTGGGCCTAGTAGCTCTGCCTTACTCTTAGGCAATTCCAAATCCCTGACCAGGTCATTTAGTTCACTCTGTGAAATTAGATGTGGTTCAGAAGGAGCATAAGGTGGGCTAAAGTTTGGGTCCGCTGACATCAATGGCCCCAGATCAGGTGCATCCTGTTCATCATCTTTATCATTGTCAGGGGAAAAAATCCATTAAAAGACACAAGACATCATCATCTGAGTCCAGAGAGTAGGATTCTGATGGATCTGGAATTGGCAAGTCCTCACCATGGGGTACAGGACACAGTGCAGATAGAATGTTTGGATAATCCACGGTCCACTTCTTCTTTATTTGATCAAGTAAAACAGCTGGATGGCAAACAATCTGGAACATGAGGCAGCAGGTACGTTCAGAAGTGCCATGCCTTAGAAAGTTAGTAGCATTGCTTTATAAACTTTGTTAGCCAATGAAAATCAGATAACAGAGTCATTACATTATACGGAAGACGTCAATCATTCCTGTATACTCCCTTATTCCCTCTTTCAGTACATCCCATCCATGTACATGTTTCCCATGCTTGCATGAAATTTTTCCCGACGCAAACGCTGATTACAAAATCAAGATAGCAATAGTTAGGCTAAACAATTTCATTTTGTTCCAGTTACAGGACCCTTCATTCCTCCTTTTTTAATTTTGTAACAGAATGCTTTCTGTTACTTGGTGACCAATAATGTATATTCCTTTGTTATTGTGGTGATAGTCAGGACCTTGGCTGGCTTATGGGGTTTATCACTACTTACAGAGGATGCTACGACCGTCATCCCCGAGATGGTAGAAGTAACTATTCCTTTTTGGATAACAGGAATCAAACATGGCAAAACCAGAAGACCTCAAAAGGTAATAAAACCAGAAAAAAATTCCCTTCACCAATTACCAAAGATCTCTCCAAACTAGCTTGTGTCCATGACACCTGTCCAGGTTTCCGAAGAAGCTGGCAGGCAGCAGCTTGTAAAAGGAAAGCCACACCCCCTTCCTTCCAAGAAAAAATTGCAAGCTAAAACTGCAAGAGTAGATTTAAGATTTCACTTCCTCCCCTTTCTCTCCCCCTTCTATGTCTCTTCCCTCTCCCAAGGGAAAAAAAATACTTGAGTGAAAAAAGTAACAACCAGCTAAAGACAAGAGAAGGGAAAAAAAAATAAAGGATTACACAAAAACCTCACCCCCCCCATTTTCTCTCTCTCAGTCTTCCAAAGCAAAAAGTAAACAAAATATATAGCAAGCTGGTAATGAAGAAGGCTGAACAGAATTTTAAACACTTGCTATTATCTTTCCATTCCATAACAACAATAAAATCTGCAATTTACTGTTTCTTTCACAGCCTGGGGTGGTGGTGAACTAACACACACATAGACATTTGCACATCAGCATACCCACACATTCACTTCCATTCAAACTGCTTGCATAAACAATTTCACATACAGATATTTCATTTCATGCTTTCTCCAGGCAAACCAATAATTTTCTTTTGTTTGTTTTTAAACAAGCCCTTTTTGTTTGTTGTTATTAGAGGGTCTTGCTCCTCTCCCAAGTCTTGGAAATGACACAAAACAACACAGACACATATACCATTAAGACAACATTTCCAGGCCTGTTGCTTGTCCTCCAAGAAGTGAGAAAAATCAAGAGATGATTCCAATCAAACATGTGATTTTTGAGGGCCCTTAACCACCTCTTACTTTTCTCACATTTTCAAGTCCAAGCTTAATGTTCTGGATGGCCAAATATTTAAGAAACACATCAATTTTGGGTTTGAGGCCAAAGCAGCCTTTTTAATTTAGCCCATCAGGGAAACGTTCAATGGTTGCTCCCAATTTTTTTTTCTTCAGCAGGTCCTGCCCCAGCAAATTTAAAGGACACTGTAGATGGTGCCAGTGTTTAACAGAAGAAAAAATTGTACATCCAAGAGCCAGATTAGAAAAAAAAAGCTTGCATTCAGTTCTTTTTTATTTTTTTTTCTTTTCTTCCATGGCTGAAGTTGTTAAAAAGATAAGCTAGCCCAACTGAGGTGCACAAAGTTTTTCAACTGTGCTTTCTTGAAGATTATGTTTACTGCCACAATTTCAGTGAATTCCAATAGGCTAATACACAGCCTACTGGAAACATAGCTCCTCCTCTTCCTTAAACATGGGTTCATTTTCTCAGTGCAAATGAATGATTCCCAAGAGATTTTCTCAGATCTTTCCTTCAGTTTGGAGCTGGCCATGCCCTCTTTTATGCAGGAATCCCAGTTTTTCTAACAATCTCACTGTCTTTCACTTCATAGGCAACACTGCATTCATATAGCACTCCCCTCCTCCCACAAAATCCTGGTTTCCCTTAGGAGGTTGCTTGGACATTTCCTTTGGTTCAGGGTGTAATTGAATTTTTCTGTCTCTCCCTAGACTTTAATAGCCACCCCTCCTGTTCAGGGAATCCTAGTTTTTCTCTCTCTCAACTATCTCACTTTGCAGGCAACTAAATTTCTGCATTCCAGGCATTTCAGAGAGATACACACACACACTCTCCCCAATCTCCTCAACCTAATTCTGGAATGTTTGCTTCTACTTACCAAATTCCTTCTGTATTCTCATCTCCTCCTACCTTCACTGGGATGAGATGGAAACCTCCTTAAACATTCAGGGTTCAGACAATCTTGGTTCTGCCAGCCCTGGTTGGTTTGAGGTCATCAGACGCAAAGCATCTGAGAGCGCTCTTGACCACCTAGCCAGCCCACACTGTTTTTTCCGGTTGTCATGCCTGAAGGTTGCTGAGTCACAACAGGACTCATTCACAGGGTGTTTCAATGAGAAACCACCTTGAAGAAACACAGCCTTCAATGTCCCTGTTTGGGTGCCAGAAATGTAAGGTCACTGGCCCTTACTTAAGTCTGAGATACCATAAAAATCTAATCTGGCAACTCAAATGGATGCTTCTTGAGGAAACAGTGCTTTATTTGATCAAGTAAAACAGCTGGGTGGCAAACAATCTGGAATGTGAGGCAGCAGGTACATCCAGAAGTGCCACGCCTTAGAATGTTAGTAGCATTGCTTTAAAAACTTTGTTAGCCAATGAAAATCAGACAACAGAGTCATTACATTATAAGGAAGACATCAAACATTCCTTATTCCCTCCTTCAGTACATCCCATCCATGTACATATTTCCCATGCTTGCATGAAATTTGTCCCTGACACAAACGCTGACAGAAGTGAGATAGCAATAGTTAGGCTAAACAATTTCTTTTTGTTCCAGTTATAGGACTCTTCAAAGTATTATGTATTTTTTTTAATGAAAAAGGCTGTTGAAGAAATGACATCAGATGTGATTGCACTGCAATTACTACTAAAATTAAAGCAAATGAAAATATATCTTAATTGAAATTCTGAAGTAACAGGACACCTAGAATTAGCCTTGACTGGCACAGCAGACATGATTTAACAAGTGCATTGGAAATAGCATGATTTGACAGTTAAAAGATTCAAGGTCATTCTTTTTCAGTACTTCATCTAAATTTGTCTCTTTTCATCTGAGCTTTGAAATAATTGCTGGATTTTAACAAGTACCTCACTGAAATTTTTGGCAATTAAAGTTTGGATGGTTATTTTTAAAACTCTCTTGTAACTATATTTTTCTTGATATTTCTGTTCTGTTGGATTTTGAAAATCTGTGTTTAACAAATGACAGGAAAACATTTAAAACTAAATGTTTTAATAAAATGTTTGCACTCATATTATTTATTTATGTAAGAATATTATATCAAGCCCAATACTTAAAGTTCCCTTGGAAGTAAGAAAACTTAATCTCATTGGATGTTGTAGTATCAAAATATTAATTTGGGGACTGGTGGTGGGAGGAGGGATTTTCACATTCAAGGAAATCATGTTAAGCAAAATATGTAAAGCTCAATCTATTTTACATATTATTCAATTGAAACAAACAAAGCAAGTATGCCACTGGAAACTGATGACCTAGAACAATTTTGATATGGCTATTTTGAGAAAGTCTGAAGGTTCAAGATTATGTTCTGCTTGTGAGTTGTATAATATCATCCCTGCCTTCCATTTATACTAGAAAAGAACAGAACAAAATACTAATAATGGGCAGTTACCAAAATAAAACCTGTTATTCCATCCTATGCATCAGATTCTTTATTATATTAAAAGTAACAAAGTTGAGGCAATAATTTGCCTCAACTATAATAATAACAAATAATAATAACTATAATAATAACTATAATAAAATAATTTGCCACACAGTCAAAAAAGCTAATATGATCCTTGGTTGTATAAACAGAGGCACAGCATCAAAATCATGTGAAGTATTAGTACTGCTTAGCACTTAAGACCTTAGTAAGGCTACACCTGGAATACTGCATCCAGTTTTGGTCACCACATTACAAAGAAGATGTTGAGTGCAGAGAAGAGCAACTGAATGATTAAGACTAAAACATATGAAGAACAGTTGCAGGAACTGGGTATTGCTAGCCTAGACAAAAGAAGGACTAAGAGTGACATGATAGCAATATTTCAGTATTTAAGGGCTGCTACAAAGAAGAGGGTGTTAACTTATTTTCCAAAGCAACAGAAAGCAAGACAAGAAACAATGGATGGAAACTAATCAAGGAGGGAAGCAACCTGGAATTCAGTTAATGCCAAGCATAAATTTGTTCCTGTCAAACCGATGCAATCTAAATTCCTATGGAAATTAATCCAGATGATTTGATGTATCCCAGATTTGGCATCCACATAAAATCAAGCCTAAGCAAATTTAAAATTATGGACTGGATTATTATTTTTAATTATCGTTACTTCCAATCACGAGCTTTGGCTTCAGACGATAATGATATTTTATACTTTAGTAAGAACCTAAAAATCAGCTGAGACTGTAGAGATTCTTCCCAGAATTAGCTATGGATTAACCAGGGAAGAGCATAACAGAATAACAGAGTTGAAAGATACCTTGGAGATCTTCTAGTCCAACCCCCTGCCCAAGCAGGAGACCCTATACCATTCCAGACAAGTGGCTGTCCAATCTCTTCTTAAAATCCTCCAGTGATGGAGCACCCACAACTTCTGAAGGCAACCACTATTCTACTGGTAAATGTTCCCACTGTTAGGAAATTTCTCCTTAGTTCTAGGTTGGTTCTCTCTGATTAGTTTCCATCCATTGTTTCTTGTCTTGACTTCTGGTGCTTTGGAAAATAAGTCTTTGTGGTGCCCCCTCATAAAACAGTCATGAATCAATAAACTGAACATGGAATAATCTTTTTGGTTAGGAAATTTAACAAATACCTATAAGCCACTCAAAATTTTAAAATTAACTTGCTTTTTCTGAACATCTTCCACCTTTCCCAAAATTCAAGTCTTCTTCAGAGACTCTTTGCATAATGTAGAACAGATTTCACATTGTTAGGTCTCCTTTTTCTGGAACTGATATTTCATTAATTCCTGTATTCTTATGAATTAGTAAGTACTAAGCACTGGTCTAACTTTATCTTTTGCATCAGAGGTTCTTGTAAGTAGGGAATGTTCTCTAAAATGTTAGATCCTAGAGAATGTTACATCCTATGATACACAATGTCAGTACACTTTTTCCATTATTATTTGATCTTCTTAGAATAAATTAATAGTGCACTAGTCAATATGAGAAAAAAATCATTAGCTGTTTTTTTCTAACAATATCAGAAAACCAATCATACAACTAAATATACATCTTGGTATTTTTCATACATGGAATATTGTACATTGTTGTTTTTTTTGGAATCTTGGAAGCATCTGAAAACCAAAGGTCTAGGAAGAATTTCAAAAGCTAAAGCTACCCAATTCAATTTGTTGCTTCAAAGCAAGTCTGTTTCATCATCCATCATCATCCAAATCTGCTTCCAAGGAATGTTTTTACTAAAACTTTCAAAGCTTCCCATAGGCCTATGAATAGGCTGTAATACAATTAATCAAGCACTATTAAGCAGACTTTGGCTTAATATGACATTTGAACACTCTTTAAGTGTAATCAAATCAATTTCTTTTGCTGTCATAGATCAGCATAATCATTAAGTTTATATTGGGCAATATTCTTATAATTTGCAAAGCAAAATAAAAAAGATAAATCTCATTGACAGCAATTGGAAATGTTTTAAAATGTTTTTTTAGATCATTTTAATCACTGCTTGAAAGCAATAATATTAGAATCCTTGCAACCATAGTTTGCTATAGATTTATCCTAAACTTGCAACCATAGTTTGCTATAGATTTATCCTAATTGCAACTTAAATACATATCTAAATTCATTAAGAATTCATATACTGAAATCTATTTTAAAAACTGGAAATTAGTTTAAATATATTGTGTTTCCCAAAAAGAAGACCCACCCTGAAAATAAGTGCTAGTTAAAGGCATCATCAACAGGAGGTGGAGGGATGGGCATGGCCAGCATGGTAGGCAGTGAGTGCATGGTGTGTGTGTGTGTGTGTGTGTATGTATGATAGTGTCCAGAAGCAGAGTGCACAGCTGCCGCTTCCCAAAACAAATGAGCCCAACACTACCTGGAGGGTTCCCATGCTTTTGCAGAAAATGACCCAAAAATGGCAAGAGGAACAGCCACCGCTTTTCACAGGGGGGGCATGTGCAGGTGAAGCATGGTGAGGCAGGTAACCTTGCCCTGACAGCTGGGAATCATGGGGCTTCTTATCCCTCACCTCAGAAGCAAGGGGAAGGAGAAAGAAGGAAAGGAAGAGTGGTCACTTGAGGACTGCCTCTTCACCGGCTGCTCCCTAGGCCTGCTTGCGGGAACCCGGTGTGGAAGGAAGGGTCTGTTTCTTGTAGATTTGTCCTGACCCTCCCATCTCCTTTGAACCTGGTCTCCCTCCTCAGAGGGAGATAGAGGGCTAGGCTGGGCTGAAGCAGAGGAGAAAGGGGGAGGGGGAGACACCGTGCAGCTATGGTAAGGAAATAATTGGAATAGGGCTTTTTATGTTGATATGTACCGAATGTCTCAAAAGAAAAATATCTGAGAACAGCTGAGCAGAATTCTTTTTTTAAATACAATATTTTATTAATTTTCCATTACAAGTGCTTAATAAACAGCGGGTTGTCCGGGTTGATTTGTTTTGTTTAGTAATACAAGTTAAGTTCTTACTCTCTATCCTATTTTTACAGCCATTGATAAAATAAGTTCCATGTTTGAAAATATTCTGTATCTTCTTTTTCTTTGATCCTCAATGTAAGTCTATCCATTTCAGCACAGTCCAGTAGTTTTTTGATTATCTCTTCATCCAATAGTTGTTTCTTCATTTTTCGAGGGCTGAGCAAATACAATCCTCGCTGCTGTTAATACATGTAATGTTAAGTAAACACTTTGTTTATCATTTTTTTCTGGAATTATACCTAATTTAAAAAGTTCAGGTTTAAAGTCTACATGTTTCCTTAACATCTTTTCTAACCAAGTATGAAATTTTGTTCAAAATTGTTTTGCTTTAACACACATCCACCACAGGTGATAATATGTACCAGGATTTTGATTACATTTCTAACATTTACTAGACATGCTTTTAAACATTTTTGCTACTCTGACAGGTGGTAGGTGCCATCTATAAAACATTTTATATAGGTTTTCTTTATACGAAATTGCCATTGTCAATTTATAGTTTCTTTCCCAAAGATTTTGCCATTTCTCTAATTCTATATTCTGTATCCAAAATATTTCACCCATATGAGCTGAGCAAAATTCTGAATAGCTGATTTATTTTCCTTGTCATAAATACTAGAAACTAAATGACCTCTAAACATTTATACATCACAAATAATAAAATATGTTATCAATAACCATTTTCCTATTTTGTCTTTGCAATTAGATAAAAAGTATCATACCAGCACAAAAATCTTGGGTAGTCACCTAACTTTGTCCTGCACAAGTATACTTGAACGAGCTTTCAAGTATTTATATTTTTGTTTCCCCTCTAATCTTTCACTGCCTCAATGGTCTGTCTCAGTCCCCTCAGTTCCCAGCATTTGGCCTAGACTCTCTGTAGCCCTTTATAACTTGTACAGTGCCACGGTTTCTCCATATCCAGACTACACTGTAATAATAATAATAAGAAGCTATGGAATAGAAAGGTAAATAATATTTCTATCTCATAGCTGCATATTGCTTTTGTTAGAACTATTTCTGTTCATGAAATAGTCAAGCAATATATCCAATATGCCGTTCCAGGCAGTGATCTTATGCTGCATCATATGCTTTTAGGCTACACTGTAGGAACATGAACCAAACATGTCTTATACTTTTCCAAAGCCAATGAACATATGAATAGATGATTTAATGTCTACCATGATGCATAGTACATTGTAAAGAATTAGTTTCTTCATCCATATACAGGAAGAACTAATTATATCATTCACTATGCTTAAGATTGCTTAAGATGGTTGGATGGGGAAAATATGTTTAAAAACCTTTAATCTCAGATAAATGAGATATGGATGTGTTTTTAAGTTAGAAAGAATGTTTTTTCCCCAGATAAACTATCGTACTTTATTAATAAGTTAGAATTCAGTAGGAATTTTCAGAATATTCTCCTGGGTATGCTTGATGAACCATGGCTCATACAATGCATGGGTCAAATTTTATTTTTCATGCAGGCTATTACATTTTTATGTCATAGGGTTAGAGGCTGAAAGGATGAATGTAAAAGCAACTGTTACTGGATCACGATCAGAATAACGGTCATAACTGAATCAAATTGCTTTGAATTTAAATATAGCACTGATATGAATATTGCATGTTTTTTAAAAATAAGTTTTAGATGTATACAGTATGTGCACATATCTGTGTACGAATACCATGGTATGCATTTATAACCATGCAAATATTTTGGTGTTATTCCAGAGATTTAAAAGCTACATGAAAGGTTGGGTGATTCTGTAATTACTGGCTTGAGAGTCTTGCTGTGAGATGGCACAATTATGTGATATAATTGTTTGAACACGAATGTATTAGTGTTTAAAGGAAAGCACTAATGAGCTTCTTTCCTTACCATGAATATTTAACTGCTGGGCTTGTCAGCAATTATGAGACAGTATCACCGACAAGAGTAAGTACTGTTTTATTCCTTATGAATGTTAAAAGGGAGACACATTTTAGTACAGATATTCTAATCTGATAGCACTGGTTTGATTGACTGGGACAAGAACATATTTTAAAAACCACAAAAACAATCTTCCTAGATTTGGCAGTGAATTTGTAACATTTGATGCATCATTGAATTGTTACAGATTCAAAGGTTTACTGTAGACCATATTGAGTAGATACATTGGTACTCATTTTCAGCCATTTACAAAGATAGACCCTGTGTGTTCAGTGGGCATTTATCTGTTTATTGCCATTAGAAAAGTAATGACATCAAAGCCATCAAGATGTACTCTTTGTACTGAATCTGGCAGCTATTTTAAAACATTTTGGAGAATATAGATCAGACAATATGATATTGTTTCCAGTATCATAAATTAAGGACTGACTCCTGAGTTTTTTAAGTTAATAGCATTGGTTCATATTTGGGAGGAAGGTGATAAAATACAAATGTAGCTTTCTACTTTGAAATTATTACTTGAAGTATGCAAACTAAGGCATAAGTAGTAAAGCAGCTATAACAATAGAAAATCTATAATTTGACCAAAAACTAAACAACCTGTGCCCCTTTGGGTCATTGTTTCAGAGATATTTTCTTATCTGAACATTGAAACAGAATGACCATAAATGGACAAAACAGCAGTGGGAGCAGGTGTGACTTCTGACTTCCTGTCAGATTCCCCATTATGTGTCCTTGTGGAAATCGGACTGTGAACATTGGAAAGCTCCCTTCCCTTCCCACCAGACAGTAAGTGGCTGTAGCTGGGTGGGGGAGAGAGGGAATGTACAAGTAGCTGACATGCAGTGAGCACAGAGGGATTGATTTCTACCTGCAAACTTCTCATAAGCAGAAACATATTGGTAAGTAAGCATGTGAGCAAGTGGCAGCATTGGCAACCATATCAGCTCCTTCTAGGTTCCCCATTGACTTGTGGGAAGCTGTCAGTGAACATTGAAAATGAGGATCATATGATCATTGGCACAGAATAGAAGTAGCACAGAAGTGCTGAAGCAGTAAAACCATTCCCGAAATTTCATTCTTTGGGAATAAATGGTTCCAGCATTCTGTATGTTGCCCATTTGATGACTCTTTGTTGACAAAGTTTTGCCTCATGATGCAGCATTTCACTCAATTGAAGGTTTCAAAATATCAAATGGATACAAGAGTTTTAGTAGGATATAGATACTTCATTAGCGATTATTGATATAAATATAGCAGAGTCATGTATAACTAGAATAGCAATAGCAAAAATAGAGATTAGGTTAAGACTTCAATCTAAATTTGCATTTTTTATCATATTAAACTGCAAATAGAAGTCTGTTTCCCTACTTTTCTGTAAAAAAAACCCTCTGCATGTAGGAAGCTAGATATCAAAGAGAATAATTCAAGCTAACACTTTATAAGTGATAGGAACATTCAATCCACAAGCAACTCTTGCCATTTCAAGTCATACAATGCAAGTATAGCTCAAATTGTTAGAGGAAAAAAATACCCTGGTTGACAAGTTAACACAAATACCACACAATACCACCATTCTAGGGACAATTTCTAAATGCTTTTATGTGTAATCACTCTCTCCTTTCCACCAAATATATGATGTAACACAGATGACATTTTCAGTTTGGATTCCTTTATAGAAAGTTTGGTGTAAATATCTGAGCAATTCTGAACACCATCCTATGTTGTTTTTCTCCCATGCTGTTCTCAGATATTCTTCAAGCCAATAGTTTGCTGCTTCATCTGCTCCTGATTGGTCATTTCCCTGCTTCTTGCTCTTACCACCTATGCAAAGAAGACAAGCTTACTGACTAGTATTTACATGGGTTGATCTCCCATTCTTGTCTTTTTTTTTTTTTAAGGATTATTTCCACCTCACTAGTTGTCATGAATTTCCTTTACTTATATTTTTAGTCACACACGTCTTCCCTTTGTGTGGTTAAAATCTGACTAACTTAAAGTATACATATGACCTTGAAGATGCTACATAATTTTGTTAACATGCGTACACTATATACTGGGCTCCCAACAAAGCTGAACAACCCTGATCAAAAGCAGAACCAGAACCTAAATACTTTTGGCATGCTAGTTGCAAAAGCAAGAGAAAAAGGCAGATACAGTGGAAATTGTAGCATTAAAATATTGGAATATTTTAGACAAACCCATCTGTGTGACCTTATTAGGTCAGCATAAACAATTTGGTTTACTGGTCCACAGATTCCTGACTGATTCTTCTCCAGATCAATTCAGTTTGTTGGGAATGTTCCAGTACAAGGGCACTTTCAGCATATGTATGGGATGGCATCTCAGATAAGTTCTTTTCTCATTATTATATAAAGTATAATACAAGAAGACTCTTTAGTTTCATTATTACATGTGATAAGCAATATGTTCATAACCGAATTGGACAACATTAGGACTTTAAGAGAGAATTTACCCTAATTTTTGAACCTAGCTCTCTAGAAATCTATTGGAAAGCATCAGGTAAAGATAATACTTCCATTATTTTAGTGAATTGATATTACCATGTTCATTGCTTTATATCTGCAACAGCTATTACAATTTATGATTTTGATCTATATCCCTATAAGCACTATGAAGTTCAAGAGAACAATATATCAGTGAGCAGAAAATTTGGAAATAAGCCTGCAGAGTTGCAAAGCAATGTTCTTTCATTGATTCCCCCCACTCAATAAATTTACTTTACTTGAGACTGTAAACTCAGTTTACAAAACTGGATATCCAGTGTATTTCTTCAGCATTTGAAATATTGATTCATCAGAACTTTCCTATAAACTTCACTATGTTACCATAAGGATGATAATGAAATGCAACCATATTTTATATTTAACTTGGACAGCATAGAAGAATAGAGTTCAAATTATCTAGTTGTTAGCAATTTATAAATGTGGAGATCTGAGTCCAATTTCTTTGACCCCTGCTTGCTATATCTCTGAAGAAACCAACAGAAGGAATGCCTCTCACTGACACTACATAACAATGGATTTTGAATAGAGGTCAACTGGTGTGGTAGAGAAACAACTAAGTTGATATAATGGAATGAAACTCATTTGCTTTAATTAGTTTTGCACATCATGGCTAAGAATTATGAGAGTTACTTGAAATTCTTGCTCTATTTCGATCAATAGTTGATCTAAATAGAGATCTAAATAGTTGATCTACTTGGTCTAAAACAATTTCTTTAGCTTAAGGTACATCCTATCTTTTAGAGATCACACTGGGACTAGGACAAAATAAATTTATTTTAAATTTATATAAACTCACATTAAAGAACTTAAATAAACTTAAATATTAACTTATATAATTAACATAACTCCTCAATTATTTAGTTATCCTGCTTTATATCACATTTTATGGGAGCATGATGGTTAGGACAGTGGCTTGACAAGCAGCATGCCCATTTTTGAAACCCAAGTGCTGGGTGGGCTTCTTTGCTCCAGCTCCTGCCAGGGACATGAAAAGTACTCCAACTGAGTGTCCCTCTGGGTAGTGGTGATGTCACCGACTAATCCTTTCAACCAGGAATTGCATCAGTGCCTCTGACGTGAGTATGAAACAATCACATTTTACAATGTGGTAATTTTTTGAGGGGCCTTGAAGGGCTTTATTAAAAACTTTCAGAGGTCTAATGTGTACCTCTACTCTAGCTGGTGGAGTTTAAGCATGAGTTCCTTAACTGATAAAATATCACTGTATGTGAAACTCTCTAATATTTCTAAAGTTAAGATTTTAGCTTTGTTGCTGCAACATTATTAAATAACTTGAATTTTGGATAATTTCTAAAAAAATTCAGAATGTTCCTCTATGGGATAAATTGTATAATTTTTGCATCAAACCTATCAGAAATTCCAAGTTGGGACTACCTCTGAGGGAGTATCTACAAATCACAAAGAATGAAGAATGGATGACACTCAGAAAACCCTTTTTAATACAGAAAAATAAAGAAGACAACACTAATTCTGAAAAATTATAGACTTACCTTCCTAAAAAAATTATTTTACGGGACCATAGCAAATCTATTCTTATTTGAGAATAATCACCCTTTTCTATCCTCCTCCTCTTCCTCCTCCTCTTCTTCCTCTTCCTCCTCTTCCTCTTCCTCCTCCTCCTCCTCCTCCTCCTCCTCCTCCTTTCTTCAAGATGGTCTAATATTGTTCTTATCTCCCACATACCTTTCTCCTCTTTGACTAAACTAAATAATCAGGCAAAAACCACAAAGGTGGGGATTGTCTTACCAGTAATGACAGCCTTAAGGCAACCTCTTAAACAAGCTGAGGTTCATTTCTTCCTCCCTCCAGTTTATTATTTTGTCATATAAAGTATCCAGAGCTTTTAAAATAGGATGGTAAATAAGTATCTGCATTTATGCCTATGCATGTATATGTGAGTAAACAAGTATAAATATGTACATGTATGCATAAATAAATCCACAGATGTTAAATGTCTTTTCACAGCAAGTGCATCTTTATAATGTGATAATCTCTGCAATGCTAAACTGAAGCAAAGAGTAGAAAAAAACCATAAGAGGCTCAAACGCTGCTCCACTTAAACTTCTCTTCACCCCTTTGGCAGAATGACAGGACTTTCATCCTTACCGTACTTTAAAGAGGCTGAGGTCTTTGCTTAAAGATGACAGAATAATCTTTGAAAATCTTGGTACCTAGGAACAACCTCCTTAAGCTTTAAACATGCAGCTGCAGATAATATATATATATACAAAACGGTTTTGAAGATACGAATCTCAGGTATATTCATATTCAGAAACTAAAACACAGATCACTGAGACTAAAAATTTATTTAAAAACTTAGTTTTCGTCAGCGACTGCTGACATCGTCAGAGTTCTAGCCAGGATTGAGAATCACGTTCTTATAGTCTTTGTGACACCAAGCATTTGGCTAACAACCATGTTACCAGTCTATTCAGCTCCCTCCCCCCTGTAGTTAATTGCTGTATTGTTTCCGTCGCACTTGTTGATGGCTGTTTAAATTTAGGCACCCTGCTCCTCTCCTCATGCCCTGCCTGTGTGGAGTGTATATTCTGCGTGAGCAGTCATCTCGCTGCTTTTCTGGTGTTTGCATATGCGATGCTGCCATTTCAGCTGGCTGTTCCTTATCACTGTCATCGTCCCTGTCCATGTTGGCTCCAAGTCCCCTGCTGTCACATCTCGGCGATGTCTGCCTCTCCTCAATCATCTGCTGTAACCCTGAATCCATTGAGGAAGGGATACGATCCTCTGTTAACCTGTTTGTATCAGTGAGGATCTGTGGCTGTTTCATCTTTGCAGTTTTCTTATTTAAAGATGTCTGCCGGCGTAATGTCTGATAAGCTGGTAACAATTCAATATGCCGGTTGATGGAATGCTTGTTGGATAGCCATGCCTCTTTTAGCAGACAGCCGCCCTTTGTTGCATCATGAGCAATGACCCTGGCCTCAGTGAAGTTAAACATGTGGTTGTGTTCTACAGTGTGAGTCCACACCTGGGACCACTGCTCATGGCGTTTGATGGCCAACTGATGTTCATGCAGTCTCGTCCGAAGACGCTTCGTGGTCTCACCTATGTAATTGCATGCGCAATTATTACAATTGATTTGATATACCACTGATGACATCTCACTCATAGGCAAGGGTTCTTTGGGACACATTACCCGTGTTCAATATGCAATATGCTTGTTTAGGAAACTTATCAAATTGTTCATTCATTCATTCATTCATTCATTCGTATGTATTATGTATGTATAAAATATTGAGAAGAAGAAAATTAGAAAATAAAAGGTGTTCATACCAATTTAGCCAATGTATAAAATGCTAAGAGTATATCAATAACTTCCATTTGTAGAATGCAAAAATCCTTTTCAAACTTTTTCTCATAAATTCCCACAGCCCACATGTCCTGCCCGATCTGCTCTCCAAGGTTCCCCCCATCTTTTATTTCATTCATATTTATTTTAAGAATAACACCAGATGAAATCAAATCCATCAGTTGGAAAACAGAAATGTATCAAGTGGTAACTTATAATTCAGGATGTATAATTTTGGGGGAAAAAATCCTTATCACAAAATAAGTTGAAGTTCTGAAACACTTCCCAAAATAATTTCCTGAAAATCTAAGTCTTTACATGTTCTTTTTTCTGCACAGCTTGCAGAAGTGAATGATAGGTGAGAATAGGTTGTATATCTATTTTGCCCTGGGAAACCATTTCTGAAGTTATTTGAAAAATAGATTTGGACCTCAGAAATAAAGCAGCTAAAATATTGTCAGAGGGCCCATTCATCTCATGTTGGAAATGGAGCAGTATTCACATAATTAGCATGGCTTTTTTTTTTCAGTTACAGCTATCATTTACTGTAGCATTTTCTTCTATTTCAAAAAAACTATAGCAATTTTCTTTCTTTCTTTTAACTCATGGGAGTTAAATCCATTCACAGCTCAACATAGAAATACATTTACAGAGCAATTTCAAAATGACTGCTCAAACATTTGAAAAAAAAATTCAAAAAAGAGTAGAGCTCAAAGAGTTGGGATACTCATTTATGGCTTTTTTAAAGATAAGTGAAGCAATCTTATATAGTTGTTTTTTTTATTAAAAGTTTTATGAAGATTACAGTATAACCCCCCATACCCACCCCAAAACCCCACCCTCACCCTTCCCCACTTCCCAGAGCTGAACACAGGGTTACAAATATAATAATCAAAATCTATCTAACATTAACCAACTATTAAAATAACCAAGTCCATAATGCGCTTTAACTCCCCTTTAACACAAATTTAAACAAATTAAAATTAAACACAATAATAAACATATTCATAACCTAAATATTAAACAATACAATACTAATATTATTATTATTATTATTATTATTAATAATAATAATAATAATAATATCATATAATTAAAACTAACAAAAATTCCATTAAAATAAACTATTAATAATAACAATACTCTAGAGTTTACTCATAACCCAAATGAAACTTTTTAGTCCCATATTTATTCTGAATATAATCTATCCATCTTCTCCAGACCGAGATTTATCTTTCTTGTGATTGATCCTTCAAATAAGCGGAAATTTTAGCCATTTCCGCTAAATTTGACACTTTAAGCGTCCATTCTTCTATAGTGGGCAAAGAGTCCTTCTTCCAAAATTGGGCTACCAATAATCTTGCAGCTGTTGTAAGATTCAACATCAAATTCATTTCTTTAACATCCAAATCTTCCATAATGCCTAACANGTGTAAACTTTATCTTTTTCTTAAAAATATTTTGAATATTCCACCAAATATTAATCCAAAATGCTTTTATATCCCTACACGTCCACCAAATATGAAAATAAGTTGCATCGAAACTTTCACATCTCCAACATTTGGGCTGTAAATTAGGATACATACAGGACAGTTTTTGAGGATCCAAATGCCACCTATAAAACATCTTATAAAAAATTTCTCTTAAATTTTGAGCTTGAGTAAATTTTACATTTCTAACCCAAATTATCTCTCATATTTCCAATGAAATTGATTCTTGAATATTTTGAGCCCATTTTACCATACAATCTTTAACTAATTCCGTTTCAGAGACCAATTGTATCAAAACATTATAAATTCTCTTTATGTGGGCTCGAGTTTGATCTTTAATCTGTTTTATCAAATTCACATCCTGCAAAGTAATACCAACTTTTTGATCTAAGCTCCATCTCATTAACAATTGATTATAATAAAACCAAGAATATACAATATTTTCTTCCTGCAAATCTGCTAAGGATTTAATTTGCCAATACTTTCCTACCAGACTAAGTAATTCCTTATAAGAAATTCTATCCAAATTAACCCCTCTAGATACCCCCTCTATCATCTGTCCTGGAATCGCCCAAATGGGAATTTTGTAATTTAATCTATAATAATATTTCTTCCAAACTCGTAACAAAGCACTTCTTAGAATATGGGCTTTAAAAACTTGATCTACTTTCTTATTATAAATTAAATATGCATGCCAACCAAATAATAGATCCCATCCCTCAAGGGAAAGTATATTTCTATTTGTTAAATTAAGGCAATCACTAATCCATGTTAAAGCCACCGCATCATAATACAGTTTTAAGTTCGGCGCTTTAAGACCTCCTCTTTCCCGTGCATCTTGTATAATCTTAAACTTAACTCTTGGTTTCTTCCCAGCCCATATAAACTTGTTAATCCCCTTCTGCCATTCTTCCAAGTTAGCATCTTTTTTTCAAAATAGGTATCATTTGAAACAAAAAAAGAAACTTTGGAAGAATATTAATTTTCACTGCTGAGATTCTCCCCAGCAGAGATAACTGTAATTTTTTCCAATCATTTAATTCCTTTTGCACTTTTACCCATAATGTCTCATAATTATTTTTATACAATTTAGCATTAGAAGCTGTAATATAAACTCCTAAGTATTTTACCTTTCTCACTATTTTGAAACCTGTCAACTTAACTAATATATCTTTATCCTTCATAGACATATTTTTCGGTAATATTTTAGTCTTATTATTATTTACCTTAAAACCAGAAACTTTCCCATACTGAACTATAATTTCCACCAAGTCCTTTACCGAGTCTATTGGTTGAGTTAGTGTCAGCACCAAGTCGTCAGCAAAAGCTCTTAACCTATAATCATTCTTATTTACATTTATTCCCTTTATTGTGGGTGATTCCCGAATTTTAATTAATAAAATCTCCATTGTTAAAACAAATAGCAATGGAGATAGTGGACATCCCTGCCTTGTACCCGTCTCAATTTTAAATGCCTCTGTTAACCCCCCGTTAACTATGACTTGTGCTGATTGTTGTTGGTAAATAGCCCTAAGAACAAACAAAATTTTTTCCCCAAAATTCATTTTCTCTACGACTTGCAATAAAAACCGCCAATCTAATTGGTCGAACGCTTTTTCAGCATCCAAAAATATAAAAGCCACAGGGATTTGATTATTCTTATCCAAATATTCAATTAAATTAACAATTTGTCTTACATTATACTTCATATATCTTCCAGTTATAAATCCAGATTGATCACTATGAATCAATTGCTTCAAAACTTGCATTAATCTATTTGCCAATATTTTTGAAAAAATCTTGTAGTCTATATTCAATAAAGATATAGGTCTATAATTCTTGGGCTGAGTCAAATCCTGACCCTCCTTTGGGATCAGCGATATGAAAGCCCTTCTCCAAGATGGAGGTACCTCTGCACCCAACAAAATACTATTAAACAGTTCCTTTAATGGCTC
>NW_015386588.1:197648-245126 GCF_001527695.2 Protobothrops mucrosquamatus | reverse complement strand
AATCTAAAACACCATTCCAGTCTCCCATCATAATGACAGATTTATAATCCAATTGATTTACTTTCTGATGTATCAACTTGTAAAACTGTTTTTGTTGTTGATTTGGAGCGTATAATCCAATAATAAGACATCTCCTTCCATTCAATAATAACTCGATAATAACATATCGTCCTTCTAAGTCAGAATCAATTAACTTCGGTGATAACTCTTTTTTCACATAAATAACTACGTCTCCTTTTTTCTGCTGGGCAGAAGCTGTAAAATGCATTCCCAACCGGGAGTTAATCAAATACTTTTGATCCTTTGAAGTAATATGAGTTTCTTGCAAACACACAACATCATTCTTATGTTGTTACAAATAATGAAATATTTTCTTTCTTTTCTGTGGTGAATTCAAACCGTTAACATTCCATGTCAGCAACCTTGCCATTTTTAGTGGCTTGGAGCCTCTGGAACACTCCTTGAAGATCAGCTGTCACTGATCTCTTAGGTCTTGTACCTCCCACTGGCTCTGAGGTAATCTGATGCATTATAGGTACAACATCCATCTTTTGCTGCTCTTTTTCTTTACGTCTGTGAGCTGCACGGGTCATTCTTTGTCCCTTTGGATCATCTTTCATCTCAGAAAGTTGTTGCTTATCACCTTGTGAATCTCCTACACTTAATGGAATTTCTCCTTCAACCGCTTGTTCTTCAAACATTCTTCTTCTGCTAAATTGTGGAGATAGTGGTGAACCTGCCTTCAAAACCGAACTGTAAAAATCTCTTGCTTTCAAAATTGTGTTAAGCCTATAACGTGTCCCCATATAGCTCACCATAATTCCAACAGGTATATCCCATCTGAATTGAATTTGTCGTTTTTTCAGCTCTTCAGCCAAAAAAGCAAAGTCCTTTCTTTTCCTAAGTATCTTAGGAGGTATTTCCTTTAAAATTATAACATCTTGCGCTAGAATTTGGAATCTCTGTTTATAAAAGGCTTGAATAACTTCATTACAAATTGATCTTCTGGAAAAGTAAATTACAACATCTCTTGGTAAGTTTCTTTGTCGTGCGACCCATGAATTTACCCTAAAAAAAATTTCTATTTCTCTCCAAATTTCTTCAGGTTTGCATGACAAAACAGTAGCCAGGTCTGCTGCAATCTCTTCTTTCAAATTTTCTTGCGTGTTCTCCTTCAATCCCCTTATTCTCAAAGCATATTCCATGTCTCTATATTGTGACATAATAATTTCATTCTGAGTTATATCCACAGTATCCTCTACTTTCCCAAGTCTGTCCTCTAATCTTTCAACATTTTCCACCACCTCATCCACCCGTCCATCTAGGTGTTCTACATGAGCTGCTAAACCTTGAAAAGCTAACAGTATATCCTGTCTCATTTCGTTGTTCTTCTCTTCAAAAAGCCCAGCTGTCTCTATTCTGATCTGTTTCGCTGTATTCATCAAAGCATCCTGAAAATCCTTAAGTGTAAGTGATGGCGGTGGGGGAGAAGGAGGGGGCGTCTTTGGCTTAGGTTGCTGTGAAGTTTGAACAACCGGAGAAGAAATCTGACCTTTTGGAGGAGCAGAAATTCCAGTACGTTTTGAAGCCATCTCTTTTTTTAAGAAAAAAAATCTTGTATAATCTTGTAAAAGCAATAGTTGCAAGATATGTATATAAAAAAAGGGAAAAAGGAAGCTTGCAATTTACATAAACTAGTAAATGTTACATTATTTCCTTGTCTTCACTTAAACGTCAAGTAAAAGTGAAAGTCACCCGGGGAGAGAGGTTCCAAGCCATGGAACAGCTATTGAGCGCCGTTCCTTCAGGCTTTAACGCATCCCAGGGCAGATGGCTTAGAAAGAAGCCGCCATCGGCGCGGCAGTCACCATCAGAAGTCAAAATCTTATATAGTTTTATAAATACTTAAAATATTATGAATTCATCAAGTGTTTCCCAATAATAATGTTTTGCTAGCAATAAGAACAAATCACCCTATTTCCCCTTTTCATTTAGAATTACAGAATCATGGGGTTGACAGGGACCTTGGAGTCTTCTAGTTCAATCCCAGCCCCCAACCCCAGGCAAGTGGTTGTCCAATCTGTTCTTGAAAACATTCAAAGATAGAGTGTCCACAACTTCAGGAGCCAAGTTGTTTCATTCAGTATTTGTTCTCACTGTCAGGAAATTTAAGATTTTCTTTTCTGTTTGTCCTGTGTTCTTTTAAATTGACTCTTAAAGTTGAAGGTGGCTGAAAATGCTACAATTATTTTTTTTATGAGTAGAATAAAATAGAACGGAACAGAGCAGAGCAGAGCAGAGCAGAGTAGAGTAGAGTAGAGTAGAGTAGAGTAGAGTAGAGTAGAGTAGAATAGAATAGAGCTGGAAGGGACCTTGGAGGTCTTCTAGTCCAGCCCCCTGCTCAGGCAGGAAAACCTATACCATCTCAGACAAGTGACTGTCCAGTCTCTTCTTAAAACCCTCCAGTGCCCACGATTTCTGGAGGTAACCTATTCCACTGGTTAACTGTCCTCACTGCTAGGTAGTTTCTCCTTAATTCCAGGTTGCTTCTCTCTTTGGTAAGTTTCCAACCATTGTTTCTTGTCCTGATATGTACTTCACCCTGCAGTCTCCCAGAATTCCCAATTTATTTATTTAAAATCATTGATGACAATAGAGCTAGTATCAAACCAGAGGAAAGCAATATTTTTCACTAAGGGACTGCACTATTTTTTTTTAAAAAAACCAAACTATTCTGATCCATATTCTCAATACTGTTGGATCAGAATGCCAATGATTTTTAAAAGATGCTAACAGATCATAGTTAGGTTATGGATAAAATGGATAATTCAAAAAATTGTTTAAGACTTTGCCTAAGATAAAAATTAAATAGTACATGATCACTGACATCTTTACCTAGATTAACAAGAGGAATCTTCAGATGTTGCCCTTTTCACTTGGGATTTATTTGAAGAAGATGAAGTTAGATTATGGTACTTTCCCTGATGTTGGATTCCATATATATGTAAATACCTGCATATCAGATCACATTTATACAACAAGCATAACCCAAGGTGAGTATGGCAGGGACTGCCTTCACGGTTCCTTGCTGTCATTTCTCCCATCCACCAATGAAGGAGATTGGAGCAAAGCTAAAAGACCAGATGGCTTTGTCCATTTTCTGCTAAGTAAAAGGAAATAGAAAATAAAAACACAAAAGTAATCTAAACTGAACAACTAGTTGTCAATCTATAGGTGCCAAGGTCATCTGAGAAAGATTTTGAGCTTACAACTTTGCAAGAAACAAAATATCATCAAATGTGATTGTGTAAACATATTTATTTTATTAAAAGCAAATCAAAATGTGTATTATGACACAGATGGTCAAGGCAAGGCAGGCCTTTATTGTCCTCAAGAAGTCTTCAACAAAGGGCCCTCCAGCAACCAGTAAGGCCCCAACCCACACTACCCTGAAGACAGCCACCCTCGGCTCTTCAAACAACAGCCCATAAATTACCAGGAAAGTCCACAAGTCAAAGTCCAGATATAAAACAAGTGGCAGTCTTCAGGGCAAAGACAAGTTACACAACAAAGTACTGGAGGTAAAACAAAGCAGTCCACAAGGCTAAGGCAAGACAAATGACAGTCCTCAAAGCAAAGGCAAAATGCAGTCCTTGAAACAAGGCAAAAGCATGACTCAAAGCCAGGGGGAATGTATTTCCAAAACTAACAATTGTTCCTGGCAAGACTAACCCCCATGGCTTCTCCTTAAGTCACTCCACTCAAGGTATTCCTTGTGAGGAGGGGTGCGGCAACTTCCTCCCAAGTAACCTTGCAGCCCTTCTTTGGGCTTGCCTATGCTCTGCTCTCTGTGCCCTTGGATCAAGTGGAGGAGGCAGCTTTTCCTCTTCAGAGGAGATCTGCTACCTATCAGCACCACTGCATGTCAGCAGCCAATCCTCTCCCGTGTCTGTGAAGGCACCTCTCTGTCTGGCTAATCACCTCCTCCAATGCCTGAGGGGCTGGGACAGCCTCAGCCCCTGGTTTTTCCAAACATACCAAGGGACACATGCTATCCTGTTGGATGATCCCGGTTCCAACTCCTCCTCCTCCTCCTCCTCCTCCTCCTCCAAACCGGGCTCTGATGGGGTCATGACTCTATGCTTTTGTTGGGCTTTGTTGCACTTAGAAAGTGTAACGAAAGTGTAAGAAAAAGGTAATAGGTTTTTCCAAAATGGAGATTAAATCTAAGCAATATTGTTAAGTTAAGTTGCTAGAATCTTGAGGGAAAGTGACCACATCATATGGAATTCAATATAATGCAAACACAAGCAATAGAAAATAATTCAACCAATGTCTTAAACTTCAAAAGAGCCAATTTTAACAAACTCAGAGAGAACATAGGAAAGATTCCATGGATGAAAATCCTAAAGGAGAAAACAACTCAAGAAGCATGGGAAACTCTAAAAAATGCTATCATAAAAGCCCAGTCCAGCACAATACCACTGAAAAAGAAAAACAAGAAAGTCAAAAAGAAACCAGCATGGCTACACAAAGATCTCTCAGACAAACTGAATGACAAAAAATGGTAAGAGGGACAAATAACTAAGGCATAATAGGCATAATAATTATCAGCAGACAGCCAGAACATGCAAAGTTGAAGTCAGGAAAGCAAATGCTCAGAATGAACAAAGACTTGCAACAGAAATCAAGGATAATAATAATAAAAAAGTTTCTTTTAACATATTAATAACAAGAAAAAAGTCAAGGAAACTGTAGGTCCACTAAAGAGAGAAGATGACAAGAAAGTAACAAGCAATAGGGAGAAAGCAGAGTTGCTTAACTTATTCTTTGCATCAGTCTTCACATAAAAAGAAATTATAGCACAACATACCCCCAAAATACTGTGAAAGATAAACTAGAAAAAAAATTAAAATAAGCAAGAAAATGGTAAGAGAACACCTATCCAACCTTGACAAATATAAATCACCAGGATCCGACAGATTACACCCCAGAGTTCTGAAGGAGCTGGCAGATGTTATCTCAGAACCATTGCACCATATCTTTCAAGAATCCTGGAGCACCTGGGAAGTAACTGAGAATTGGAGAAGGGCTGATGTGGTTCCCATCTTCAAGAAAGGGGAAAAAAACAGACCCAGGAAACTACAGACCAATCAGTCTAACATCGATACCTGGGAAGATACTGGAAAAGATAATAAAAAAACAGATCCGCGAACAACTAGAAGCAAACAAAGTTCTAACTGATAGCCAGCACCGGTTTGTTAAAAACAGATCATGCCAAACCAATCTTATTTCATTCTTTGATAAAGTGACCAAATTAGTAGACCAGTGAAATGCTATGGACATAGTATACTTAGATTTCAGTAAGGCATTCCACAAAGTAGACCACAACCTACTACTTGGTAAGCTAGAAAAAAGTGGAATAGACAACATCATCACCAGATGGATTTGTAGCTGGCTGCCAAACCGTACTCAACGAGTAGTCCTCAATGGCACTACATCCACATGGAGAGAAGTAAGCAGTAGGGTACCACAAGGCTCTGTCTTAGGCTCAGTACTCTTCAATATCTCCATCAATGACTTAGATGAAGGAATAGAAGAGGAACTCATCAAATTTGCAGATGACACTGAGCTGGCAGGAATAGCCAACACCCCAGAATACAAGCTCAGGATTCAAAAAGATCTTGACAAACTTGAACAATGAACCCTATACAATAAAATGAGTTTTAATGTGGAGAAAAGGAAAGGATTTATTCAAATAAATTATTGCTATTTGTGAAAATAGTTTTTTTTAATTTCTCTAGGTTTGAATGTGTTTGATATTTGTGGTCATATCACTGAAAATTTTATTCTGATGAATTTTAGCTCAGTCTTATTACATAAGACAATTTGGATACACTGGCTATCATGTTTCTGTAAGAACATGATGCTGGATAATATTTGGTTCGTAATGCCTTATTTTTTAGCTATGTGCTCAACAAATGTAGAAAGTGCGTGGCTACAAGAAAAACTCTAGTGCTTTTGAGGATGGCAAAGAACATTTTATTTCAGGCCTTTCTTCTTAAATGGTTTCTATCAATGATTTTAGTCTTTTCTCGAGAAGTTTTCAGTGGATGCATTACTTTTATACATCCTTCCATTCATTTATATGAGAAGGAAAGAGAGCAGACACATAGTTAAAGTTTATTTATTTATTTTAAAATAATGAATAGCTGCCCACTTTAAAACAATTCTAGGCAGCTCATAGATGTAATAAAACTACAAATCACAAAATCATAAAAACAAAACTAAAACCAAGAACTGAAACATCTGGTACCTCAGCCTTCCATAGGCTCCCATCACTCTACCTCAATGTCTAGTAAAAGCCAGGTCTTGATGCCTTCCAGAAGGCATCAGCCATAATGCTGTTTCCAAGCAGTTCAGGTAGTACTCTTGCTAATTATTTCCTGTTTCTATACAAAATGTGGATATTTTAGTTGTATAAAGAAGTATGGAAATAATAATAGTTTGCTTGTTAGATCTCAATTCACAACAGTACTTTCCATAGCTGTGACAGGAACCAATACACACATACATGTACTATTTAATAACTAATTGTTAATAGTAATTATCCATGTTGGATGATCCCAGGTATCATCATTTCCTCCTCCTCTGGAAATATTTCCCTGAAAGAGGCTTTGTTTTGACTTAATAAGGCACTGAGGCAACTTATTGTGGTTTA
This sequence comes from Protobothrops mucrosquamatus, assembly GCF_001527695.2. Taxonomy (NCBI): domain Eukaryota; kingdom Metazoa; phylum Chordata; class Lepidosauria; order Squamata; family Viperidae; genus Protobothrops; species Protobothrops mucrosquamatus. The sequence continues at coordinate 238,405 of NW_015386588.1, read as the reverse complement.
TGTGACTTAATCATGACTACCTTACAATATGTGATTCTATTATCCCAGTACTCTGCTGTATGTATGAATAAGTCTAGATACAGGTTTGAAAATGTACAGTGTTTGTGGCAAATCTGAAGAACTAAACCAAATGAAAATTTTGAAATGTAATATAAAAGTTTAACTTTTAGTCTGATGCTAATACATGCCAGAGAATATAATATTAAAACAATGATAAAATTTTATATTTTAAGTTTCCTTTCTTTGTAATAAATAAAAAAGCTTTCATTATATTTTGTTTTGTTTCTTCACAGTGAAGAGGATGATATATGTATTTACATATTGTTCTAAACTGATTTTTTTGGTAATTAATGTGTGACTAAATAAGAAAATAGGACTGAATTCTGATTCCTTCCTTTCTTCCTGTATGCCAGAAAGCTCCTCTTTCTACTGTATTATATTCAATACCTGCCTCTGGCTACATCTGCTGAGAATGGTTGAAATAGAATAATTTCACATTTGCCCAGAAGCAAATTCAGTTCAGATCAGTTTTGGAGTCAGTAACATGTTGCTACATTGAAAGACTATAACGTGTTACCATTTTTCAGCTCTGAGAACAGTGACATACCTTATCACCATGAAAAATAACATCTATGGCAACATAGCATAGATTCAGAAAGTCACTATGGTGTTAAAGCATAACTGACAGTGGAACTTCATGACAGACATGAGGTTTGTAGATGAATTTTTAAGTCAATAGATATCTAGATTTGACTTATTTAATCTGTATATTGGATTATATTTTTAAAATAAAATAACAGGGTAAAACCTAACTGCAGTGGGAAAATTTCAGAATAAAATAAATGGAAGCTACATTAATACCATACCTGCAAACATCATAATAGTTCAAGTAACAATATTACCTATCAGAGTCTCTGCACATTGAAGAAACAGGATAGAAAAAGTATCGACACTTTTGAACTTTGGTGTTTGAAAAGACTCCTGAGAATATTGTGAAAAGAAACAGACGGATCCTTGAATTAATCAGCCTGAAAATCTCGCTAGAGCCACAAAGAACCAGGCTTAAAGTATCCTACCTGGGATGCATTATGAGAAGTCCTAGTGCTCTGGAGAAGGCTTTAATGCTGGGAAAACTGGAAAGAAAGAGAAGAGGGTATCCAGCAATATGATTAATGACCAGCAGCAATGAATATACTGTTGAAAGACCTGAAACACCAAGTAAAAGACTGTCAAGATTCTCGTGGAGAAAATCTATGTGGTTGCTAAGAATAAACATTAGCTTGATGGCTCATGATCCATTATTCACATTAATACCATCATACTGTACCAATAGAACCCTTTATATTGTAGCTTGCTTAAATTATCAGTCTTATGATGACATATGACCCATAATACAATTCCAAAAGCCTGTTGCAAGGGATCAGTTCAGCTTTATGGTTAAAATTAAGAATAATAGAATAATAGAGTAGGAAAGGACTTTGGAGGTCTTCTCATCCAACCCCCTGCTCAGACATGAAACCCTTTACCATTTCAGACAAATGGTGGTCCAATCTCTTCTTAAAAAGCTCCAGTGGACCTTTGGAGACAAGTCATTTCACTGATTAATTGTTCTCACTGTCAGGAAATTTCTCTTTAGTTCTAGTTGGGTCTCTCTTTCATTAGTTTCCATCCAATCATCTTGTACTACCTTAAGGTGCTTTGGAGAATACTGTAGGTTGACCCCCCCTCTTCTTTGTGTGGCAGCCTTATCTGCACAATTATCAATTATCTGACTCTTTACCACAGGCTCTTTTTGAAGGGAGAAAAAAGGGTATCAGTAAGAGAAAAATACCAATAACAGACCTATGAAGGAAAATCTGTGAAACTGTAGAGAGAGATGGATATTTTCAGGTGACTTTTGTGTGTGCCTCCTCCTTTTGATCAGTTCTATTCCATCTGGAATGTGATCTGGATTGATTGTATTATGATGGCTGGCTATTGCCAAGATTTGCAGCCACATAATCTCTGCACCTATTCATATAACTCTGACATTGGTAAAGATATTTTTTTTTGCTGCTGTAATGCATATTAGGTAATTAAGCTGAATGAATATAGTTGCAACATAAAAGCAAAAGCATCATTTTTATTTACATAGTTCAAAAACATCATGGAGAATAAAATGTTATTATGAATCATTTTGGCCCGGTGAACATAAAGGTTCTAAAATTCTAGATAAATGGTGACATTTTTAAAACTCACACAAAGCTGTAATAAAGATTCTGAGTGAGGAGGAAAAGCAATAATAACACAACCCTGTGTGTAGATATAACTTGAGAGAATTGCGGTACTCAGGCAAAACCTAGGCAGGTTTAAAGAAACAAGCAGAAAGTCTTGTGTTTAAAAGTTTGAATACTGAAAGCTTTTAAAATGAGACTTGTCAGTTGTTTGATATAAGCCAGGTCAGGAAAAAAGACATTGCAAGGATTACAGGAGTACTAATTTATTGTTGTAGAAAATATTGTGCAGTCTCCTGAGCTGATAGAAGACCCTTATAAGGGATAAAATGAGCCATCGAGGTAAATTAATCCACATCATAAAAATAGCCTGTAACCTTGTGTAGGAGAAATAGATTCACTGATATAATAATTCATCCTTGAGAATAAAGTAACATGGTTGAGCTGCAAGATGTCAAACTGATCCTGGGTGAGATAAGCTTTGCTCCCAATATATTAATTGGACTACAACATTGTTTTGTTTTTGTTTTGGTATATACACTAGCACTTGATGTTGTAACAATACTGCAACAATCTTTTCTGTTGTCAGTGGAACTCTCTGAGTATCTCACATCATTTCCATGAACACTATCTCTTCTATGAAAAAATATGAGGCTTTCAAGATTAACGTCACTTCTTCAAAATAGGACAGATCAGGAAACAATAACCATAAGGATTACATGAATTATTTTATGTAATGTATTTATTTTATTTATTTATTACTTTATTGTTATAAGGTACTGTTAAAAAGAGGTCCCTGAAGATTTTACTCTGCCAGTCATGATGGTGACTGGGGCGGTGCTTATCTCCGTTTCCAAGCCATTGAGCCAGTCAGAAGACTTTTTTCATGGTCATGTGGTCAGCATGACACCACGGAGCACTGATAAGGTACTTTTGATTATAAGAATAATGTTAATATAATAAATTAATAACAGAATCTTGAAAAAACAGTTTCTCTCTGTCCCCTTTTATTCCTCCTCTGCTCCCATACAGAATGAAGATGAGTTTATTTGGATTCTCTTACTCAAACTCCCTATTAGGGCTTAAGTTCTTGTTTATTTTCTTTTTTTACTTCTTCTTAGTAGTTCTCTTAATGACTCTTGCATTCCTTTGTCTGCACTCCTCAACAAGGGTAGAGGAAGACAGTTTATCCACAAAGAATAGAGAAAATTTGCTCAAGACAAAATTGTAAGAAGGAAATAGGAGGTGAAAAGAGGAATAGGAAAATTGAGCTTACAGAAGCTGACCAGTCTAATTTAGAGAGTGTAAATGTGTTCTTGAAGAATGAATGCCCTCCATGTGGAAAACAAACAAACATAGAACCAACAAACAGATAGGTTGTGTGGTAATTTTATCTTTTCTGATGTAATAGTTTTAATATAAGATAGAACTAGTAGTGGAAAACCACTGGTAGATTGCAAATCAAGAGTAACAACTACCGTGTTTCCCCAAAAATAAGACCCGTTCTTATTTATTTATTTATTTTGCCTCCAAAAGTGGCACCATTTTCAGGTTTGTGTGTGTGTGTCTTTCCACTCATCTTGCAGCAGTACCAACAGCCCCACCCCGCTGGCCCACTTCTTCTGCGGCCAAAGGAGCAGCTTCATTCTCCAGCTAGAATGGATTCAATCCATAGCTCAGTTCTTGGCCGCAGATGGCTTTCAGAAAGGCCTCTGACTGTGAAATGCAGGCCAAGCTCCATTCTCAGCTGGACAAGGGAGCTGCTCCTTTCGGCAAGGCAAGTATTAATCCATGGGAGGCAGTGGTGGGATTCAAATATGTGAACAACCAGTTCTCTGTGTGGATGCCGCTTCTGGAAGTCCATTCTGGGCCTGGGGAACAAAAAATTAGCTACCGGTTCTGCCAAACTGGTGCCAACTGGCTGAATCCCACCACTGATGGGAGGCCTGGCTGCAATGGTACGCTCCACTCTATCCCATCCCCACTCTAGCTTGATTTTTAGCCATGCACCTTGCCCTCAAAATGGGGCTTATTTTGGGGGCAGGGCTTTTTTTAGGCCAATCCTCCAAAATCAAGCTTATTTTCGGGGTAGGTCATACTTTTGGTAAAACACGGTAGCTGTCCTGTAAAATTTTGTCAGCTAGCCAGATTGGTTGGATGATAAAAGTTCTCGCAGAGGCAAGCCAGAGGCAATGATTTTATTAAACCATCTGAAATTTTATTATAATTGCAAACTTTTCATTTCCCCCCGAAATGTTGTTCAACCAAGACAGAAAAAGTCAGAAAAGGGGAAAAGTAAAAGAAAAAATATGGCAGCTTCTCCAAGCCATATCCATTCCATTTTAGGTTCTGAGATAAAATTAACGTCTACAGATATGCAAATTTGGTCTTATTGTGCCTAAGACAGAACTTGGCGGTATCCCACTGTTTACTTCCCTCCAGGTAGATGTAGTTCCATTAAGGATTACACATTGAGTGTGGTTTGTCAGCCAGTTAAGAATCCATCTGGTGGTGATGCTGTCTATCTCACATTTTTCTAACTTACCAAGAAGTAGGTTGTGGTCTACTTTGTCAAATGCCTTACTGAAATCCAAGTATACTATGTATACATTTCATTGGTCCACTAATTTAGTCACTTTGTCAAAGAATGAAATAAAATTTGTTTGGCATGATTTGTTTTTGACAAACCAATGTCTGGTTAAAACTTTACTTGCTTCTAGGTGTTTGCAGATCTGTTATTTGATTATCTTTTCCATGATCTTTTGACTGGTTTGTAGTTCCCCCCTTTTTTGAACCACATCAGCTCTTTTCCAGTCCTCCTTAGTTCCTAGGTGCTTCAGGATCTTTGAAAGATATGGTTCAATGATTCTGAGATCATGTCTGCCAGCTTGTTCAGAATTCTGGGATGTAATCCATCTTGTCCTGGTGATTTGAACTCTGTTGTGGCTCTGTCTTGTGAGCCCCTCTTATCGGAGGAAGAAGGCTCCAAACATGAAGGAGAGGAGATGGCCAGGCCTCCCTCTCCAGGACCCTCCTCTTTGGCAATGCCTCAGGTGTCTCCCGACGGAGAAGAGATTGACCAGGAGCCAGGTGTTTCTGAGATTGGCCAGGAGCCAGGTGTTTCGGATAGTGATTAAGATACATTGTGGCTGGATCCACGCCAATGTAGGCGCGACAAGCGTGCGCAGCAGAAAAGGAGGCGTGCCAGAGATTAAGCTGAGTCACTGGACCACACCCCACAGGCTATAAAAGGGAAGTGGTGGCCATTTGGACTCTGTGACGGACAAAGCTAAATCTCTGGCAAAGTAGTTTGCTGTGGACTTAATTTCAAACTGTGTGTATTGTTTTTTGTTCTCTGAGTAAAAGTCCTGGCAGGCAGCTACGGAGCTGCTGCCAAGTTTTCTTATCTGTGGCGTGGAGTGTGGAGAAGTTATTTAACCCTCGGCTGGCTGTTTGGGTGTGTGTGTCAGACGGGGACAGAACAAACTCCTCTAGGATGGACAGGTCTTCTCATACTATTTTATTGCCTATTTTAATTTGTACTCCTGTTCTATTTTTGGTAGGTTGGGCTATTTTTTTCCTTTTGCATGAAGACAGAATGAAATAAGCAGCTCTTAGGGCTTGATTATTTTAGTAAGGTTTTCAGCTACATCTTTGTTTTTTTGCTCCAGGGAAACAACATATCTTCCTAGATTGCTTGTCCAGTCTACAAACTGCTGATTCCTTGAAGTCGCTATCTCTTTAAAAAATATTTTCTTAAACAGTTAATTAAATAAGAAAAAAGGAATAGATCAAACCACCAACCACAAGCATCATATTTATTTGTACCAATGCATTTGGGCTCTAGAAAGTTCTACTGGGCAATAGAAAACTGTGAAGGTGTATCTTGTGGCCAGCCATGCTCGCTAAAGTAAATAGTTGATGAATATGTAGGTTCATTATAACTGTCATTATTCAGTGTACCCATCATTAGTTATCAAAAATTCAAAATGTACCATTGACCCCAAATGTTGTCTATTATTCTTATATTCTCCTCTTTTGAGATACTAATCCTAAATGGATCTTATTATTAATGGATTCAGAGTTTTGCTGAGGATAGGATTTTAACCTTTGTTCTCTACTGTAAGATTCCACTATAAGTAGTAATACACATCTCTAGTGCAGCAGTGGGATTGATATAAAAGAATTATAAGTCCTGTAACATTTGTGAAATCATGCTGATCACACAATTAATAGTACAAAGAATACTAAGATTTCTTCTCCTTTTCAACACAGCACTAAGCAGAGTTCTGGTAGCCTTGGCAACTTTACCTTCTCATTTCTTCTGCATTCTCCTCTCCAAAGAATAATATTTAGTTAATGAACCATTAAATTTATTTGCAATTGGAAGACAAAAGTAAAGGTTAATTATGTTTAGGGTTTCAAAGTTATTTCTCCAATATTAGGGATTGATAATAATATCAATTGGTGGGAGGATGGGTTAACAGAAGTATACACAACCATTTGTAATGGCATTAATGTGACATTTAAAAGATTAAAAAATAATACTTGCTGTGACAAAAGACAGTGATACATAATAATGAAGTTACCAGGGTAAAATATTACATAGCAATTCCTTGGCCAATGACTGTTATTCTAATATTTAACAATCAGTAGAATGTTTTAATCTGAATTTTTTATTATACCATAAAGGCAGTCTGCCAAAAAAGATTTACCCTAAAACATTCTAAAGCTATAGCTACATTTATTTCAGATATACGCTAATGGATTTTAAAAATACCCACTGTTTTTCAAACAACTTGTATTAAAATAAAATAATGGGTTTCATTTGATGTAGCCTTGGTACCCTGAGAATAATATTTTCCTTTTCTCCTTTCTTAAACCCATATATCAACTGTCCTCAAAAACTCAGTTTTCCAGAGACTTCCGGTGGCAGGCGATTTCGGTGATCGCAGCTGTTTGCTGCCTCCCGCCTGTTTTGCGTAAAAGCCGGTTTGACAGCCAGCATCTGCTGCCAAACGGCTTGATACCTTTCCCCTGGGCATAAGGGGATCGGTGAGCTGCCCGGGGTAGGAGTTGAGTTCCCGAGTCGTCCTATATGGACGATGTAGGTGAGAACTCCTCCGGAGCCCCGAGGATTCTCCGCGANCATCCCCACTCTAGCTTGATTTTTAGCCATGCACCTTGCCCTCAAAATGGGGCTTATTTTGGGGGCAGGGCTTTTTTTAGGCCAATCCTCCAAAATCAAGCTTATTTTCGGGGTAGGTCATACTTTTGGTAAAACACGGTAGCTGTCCTGTAAAATTTTGTCAGCTAGCCAGATTGGTTGGATGATAAAAGTTCTCGCAAAGGCAAGCCAGAGGCAATGATTTTATTAAACCATCTGAAATTTTATTATAATTGCAAACTTTTCATTTTTCCCCGAAATGTTGTTCAACCAAGACAGAAAAAGTCAGAAAAGGGGAAAAGTAAAAGAAAAAATATGGCAGCTTCTCCAAGCCATATCCATTCCATTTTAGGTTCTGAGATAAAATTAACGTCTACAGATATGCAAATTTGGTCTTATTGTGCCTAAGACAGAACTTGGCGGTATCCCACTGTTTACTTCCCTCCAGGTAGATGTAGTTCCATTAAGGATTACACATTGAATGTGGTTTGTCAGCCAGTTAAGAATCCATCTGGTGGTGATGCTGTCTATCTCACATTTTCCTAACTTACCAAGAAGTAGGTTGTGGTCTACTTTGTCAAATGCCTTACTGAAATCCAAGTATACTATGTATACATTTCATTGGTCCACTAATTTAGTCACTTTGTCAAAGAATGAAATAAAATTTGTTTGGCATGATTTGTTTTTGACAAACCAATGTCTGGTTAAAACTTTGCTTGCTTCTAGGTGTTTGCAGATCTGTTATTTGATTATCTTTTCCATGATCTTTTGACTGGTTTGTAGTTCCCCCCCTTTTTTTGAACCACATCAGCTCTTTTCCAGTCCTCCTTAGTTCCTAGGTGCTCCAGGATCTTTGAAAGATATGGTTCAATGATTCTGAGATCATGTCTGCCAGCTTGTTCAGAATTCTGGGATGTAATCCATCTTGTCCTGGTGATTTGAACTCTGTTGTGGCTCCGTCTTGTGAGCCCCTCTTATCGGAGGAAGAAGGCTCCGAACATGAAGGAGAGGAGATGGCCAGGCCTCCCTCTCCAGGACCCTCCTCTTTGGCAATGCCTCAGGTGTCTCCCAACGGAGAAGAGATTGACCAGTAGCCAGGTGTTTCTGAGATTGGCCAGGAGCCAGGTGTTTCAGATAGTGATTAAGATACATTGTGGCTGGATCCACCCCAGCGTAGGCGCAACAAGTGTGCGCAGCAGAAAAGGAGACGTGCCAGAGATTAAGCTGAGTCACTGGACCACACCCCACAGGCTATAAAAGGGAAGTGGTGGCCATTTGGACTCTGTGACGGACAAAGCTAAATCTCTGGCAAAGTAGTTTGCTGTGGACTTAATTTCAAACTGTGTGTATTGTTTTTTGTTCTCTGAGTAAAAGTCCTGGCAGGCAGCTACGGAGCTGCTTCCAAGTTTTCTTATCTGTGGCGTGGAGTGTGGAGAAGTTATTTAACCCTCGGCTGGCTGTTTGGGTGTGTGTGTCAGACGGGGACAGAACAAACTCCTCTAGGATGGACAGGTCTTCTCATACCATTTTATTGCCTATTTTAATTTGTAGTCCTGTTCTATTTTTGGTAGGTTGGGCTATTTTTTTCCTTTTGCATGAAGACAGAATGAATTAAGCAGCTCTTAGGGCTTGATTATTTTAGTAAGGTTTTCAGCTACATCTTTGTTTTTTTGCTCCAGGGAAACAACATATCTTCCTAGATTGCTTGTCCAGTCTACAAACTGCTGATTCCTTGAAGTCGCTATCTCTTTAAAAAATATTTTCTTAAACAGTTAATTAAATAAGAAAAAAGGAATAGATCAAACCACCAACCACAAGCATCATATTTATTTGTACCAATGCATTTGGGCTCTAGAAAGTTCTACTGGGCAATAGAAAACTGTGAAGGTGTATCTTGTGGCCAGCCATGCTCGCTAAAGTAAATAGTTGATGAATATGTAGGTTCATTATAACCGTCATTATTCAGTGTACCCATCATTAGTTATCAAAAATTCAAAATGTACCATTGACCCCAAATGTTGTCTATTATTCTTATATTCTCCTCTTTTGAGATACTAATCCTGAATGGATCTTATTATTAATGGATTCAGAGTTTTGCTGAGGATAGGATTTTAACCTTTGTTCTCTACTGTAAGATTCCACTATAAGTAGTAATACACATCTCTAGTGCAGCAGTGGGATTGATATAAAAGAATTATAAGTCCTGTAACACTTGTGAAATCATGCTGATCACACAATTAATAATACAAAGAATACTAAGATTTCTTCTCCTTTTCAACACGGCACTAAGCAGAGTTCTGGTAGCCTTGGCAACTTTACCTTCTCATTTCTTCTGCATTCTCCTCTCCAAAGAATAATATTTAGTTAATGAACCATTAAATTTATTTGCAATTGGAAGACAAAAGTAAAGGTTAATTATGTTTAGGGTTTCAAAGTTATTTCTCCAATATTAGGGATTGATAATAATATCAATTGGTGGGAGGGTGGGTTAACAGAAGTATACACAACCATTTGTAATGGCATTAATGTGACATTTAAAAGATTAAAAAAAAATACTTGCTGTGACAAAAGACAGTGATACATAATAATGAAGTTACCAGGGTAAAATATTACATAGCAATTCCTTGGCCAATGACTGTTATTCTAATATTTAACAATCAGTAGAATGTTTTAATCTGAATTTTTTATTATACCATAAAGGCAGTCTGCCAAAAAAGAATTTAGTTAACCCTAAAACATTCTAAAGCTATAGCTACATTTATTTCAGATATACGCTAATGGATTTTAAAAATACCCACTGTTTTTCAAACAACTTGTATTAAAATAAAATAATGGGTTTCATTTGATGTAGCCTTGGTACCCTGAGAATAATATTTTCCTTTTCTCCTTTCTTAAACCCATATATCAACTGTCCTCAAAAGCTCAGTTTTCCATATGGTCCCATTTGGTTTATACTTTGAACCAGTCACAGGTATTGGATAAACAGGTAGTTGCATTTATATAACAACCCTAGCTATAATCCATGGTTCATACATGGCATTGGTTCTTGTTTCCAATAAGAATATATTAATTCCACTATATTAAACCCAAAGCAAAAACTATGTTACCTCAATTAAAAACCCTTATATACCTTTTTCCATAGTATAATTTTGGTGTTGACTATGACATTTGGGACATCTGTCAGGTTTTATAATATAATTGGTTTTGTTAAGGCTATCAGATTGGGATTGCAAAATTCTCCTTGCCAGGACTTTTATTGTTTGGATTTTTGTAGCCAAGTCTAATAGCCCTAGTTTTATGAACAAGGTTCTATGCCACATATATCAATACAACTTTTAATACAGACCTGCAACAAATTCTCTTTAATCAATGTATGAAACAAAGGAAGGCAGAAAAACTGAAATTGCTTAAGTGGAATGGAACACAGGGCTTGAATATAGCACAAACATACTATATTTGGAACATACTCCCAAAGAACAGTGGTAGAATCTGGGTTTGTATAACAATGGTGTGATTCACTAAATAACTATGGCAAAAAGAGTCATAATATCAGACACAACTCACTTAATGACCACATCATTTGGTAATAGAAATTCAGGCAAATGTCTTCTTAATTTAGCCAACAGACTGAAGCATCCTCAATAGAGTCAAGTTTGGCAAATGACGATGACAATATTGTGATGGTGCAGCACAGTTCTGCTACTTTTGAACCCGTGTTGTGTTAATGTTGGTATCTTAAACATAGTAAAACGTTACAAATCCTATTTTGTGTTGACTGTCCCAAAGCTCCTGTCACAAACCACATCTATGGTGTCTCTGTAGACCAAATAAATAAGCACTTTCTCCAACAAGTGCAAATCATCATTATCCCACCCTCATCCAGATGATAAAACCAGAAACTTTGTATATCAAATGATGTCAAAGCTTGTCTATTTTAAGGTCATAGTTCAAAATAATAAATCTCTGAAGGCATACAATGTTGCAGGTGATGGTGATTTTGATTTAAACATAATATTGAATGCAATTATCGTAAGCATTGCTTGAATTTTAAAAAGATTCCAGCATAAGCACATTATTAGAAGATAAAATTGTGTGCAGTTGCAACATTTTGCTTTATTTCCTTTCTGGATATTTATTACAGGCCATCCACACCATGACAACCACTTCCTGGGAGTGTCCATAACATGTTTTTAAATGCAAATGCAGCCAACCTAAGCTAAAATAGGTTGATAATCTCTATAAGATGTATGTGGTACCTATGGTATTTATTGTACTAACTTTAGTGAGAGAAGGAAATCCAAGACAGTCATGTTTTGATAGCACCAAATTTTCTCTTATTTCCTTTGCTTCACTTGATGTATAAAAAGGTGTAGGTTTGTTTATAGCTGATCTGATAACATCCTCTCAGTTACTCCTTATATTTTCAAATATTTTTTGACAGTATGTACTATGATTGTTTTTAAAATGCTTTCACATTTCTACTTCTGATTAAGCTTATCCATGTTACCTATCATTTAGGTCAATCATGTCCTTGGTTTGTGTTGATGAGTGTCCTTCACTCTTCATCTTGCTGTTTATTTCTCAGTTTTAATACTTATTGTTTATCAGCTTTACATAAGTTTTATACAGAAAGGGCAAGAAATTATGATTTTGAAACTTTCAGATAAGGGATACTAGATTCAACCAGATTTTCAACTGCTTAATTTGGCACCATTATAGGGAACTCACAATACAGATTCATCACTTTCTTGTTGCATTCTAAAATATATGAGCTAATTTACACAAGCTTAAATGTATGAATGACTCTTCCTTAGAGTGGATATATTTAGGTGTCATATAAACAGACATTCTTTAATTCATATTACTGTAACAAGTACACATTTTGTAGGCAACCAAGTTATCTGGCCATTCATTGTTTTGAAAAAAGTTAACTACATCAGCTTTCTAACTAATATTAAATTTGGAGAAAGAACAAACAAGGCAAAATATAATTAGATATTTTTTTAAAAAAACTCTGCCTGACCTGGATTGCAAAGTGCAAAAGCAATTAAATTCACGCAAGTGACAGTTAATTATTTTAGCAATGGACAATCTGCAAAGAATATTTAGTTCTTTAAATGAACTTTAGAAATAAGGGGTTTGGAAATGAAAAATCTGCTGAATTATAAGAGACATAGAAAATAACAAACTTGTGCCTAGGGTTACATTTACATCATTACCGAATAAATATTAATCAATTAACCAATGTATTATTGTGACCACAAGTCATAACAACACTAGATAACAACACTAAAAAATGAAATTTAACAATAATAAGAAAAAGTTAAAAATTAAGATAGAACTTTAATTTAGGGTTTAAGATGGCACCAATACTAAAATTAAGAGCTTATGTCTAAGTGTAAAGGAAAGCATGAAAGTGGTAATCTGCAAGGAGGTAGGTCATTTATCTGTCTTTGGCTTCTTAAGTTTATCATCTGTATTTCTCCCCTAGTTTCATCAGAGAGAGGATAGTAGAAAATGCAATGGATGATGATGCTACTTAATAAGGAAAAGTCTGCAAGCAAACAATTAAGCTAAGAGAGCATAAAAACTCCACTCTGATCTAAACATATTATCTTCTATCTGAATGGATGGCTTGGCTGAGCTGAGAAATTTATAAAATTTCCAAACAAGAGATATGGTGGTCTGAAGTAATGAAAAACCTTCCTCAATGAAGTATTAGTGATGTTGACCAGATATTTGGGGAGACTTCTACATTACTTATAGGGGTGAACACTTTGAAGAAGCAAGAAAAACCAAATGTACAGGTATAGTATAGGTGGTACCTTGGTCAATAGTAGTAACTGTGAGAGGGATCTCGGAGTCCTAGTGGACAATCATTTAAATATGAGCCAGCAGTGTGCTGCAGCTGTCAAAAAAGCCAACACAGTGCTAGGCTGCATTAATAGAGGGATAGAATCAAGATCACATGAAGTGTTAATACCACTTTACAATGCCTTGGTAAGGCCACACTTGGAATACTGCATCCAGTTTTGGTCACTATGATGTAAAAAAGACATTGAGACTCTAGAAAGAGTACAGAGAAGAGCAACAAAGATGATTAGAGGACTGGAGGCTAAAACATATAAGGAACGGTTGCTGGAATTGGGTATGTTTGGTTTAATGAAGAGAAGGACGAGGGGGGACAAGATAGCAGTGTTCCAATATCTCAGGGGCTGCCACAAAGAAGAGGGAGTCAAGCTATTTTTTCAAAGCGCCTGAAGGCAGGACAAGAAGCAATGGGTGGAAACTAAGCAAGGAGAGAAGCAACCTAGAACTAAGGAGAAACTTCCTGACAGTTAGAACAATTAATCAGTGGAACAACCTGCCTCCAGAAGCGGTGAATGCTCCAACACTGGAAGTTTTTAAGAAGAAACTGGACAGCCATTTGTCTGAAATGGTATAGGGTTACCTGCCTGAGCAGGGGGTTGGACTTGATGACCTCCAAGGTCCCTTCCAACTTTTTATTATTATTATTATTATTATTATTATTATTATTATTATTATTATTATTATTATTATTATTATTATTATTATTATTATTATACCAGAGAAAACTTTGCTTGTTGTGTAATGTTGATTATTTTTTTCAACATTGTTTCCATCATTTAGGAATGTGACTTCAGACAATTAAAAAAAATAACCCTGATTGCATTAAAGCTCTACCCTGAGGGCATTTAAAACATACTAAAACAATCAACATTTTTCTGCTGATAAGCCATATCCACTTCATAAAGATCAGCATGGGAAAGGCTTTGGAGAACATCCAAGACAACAAGGCCTATCTTTTTTAATTACTCTATAAATAAATGTTTTTATTTATAATAACAGATTCCTTGCCCAAGACATTTTGGTGAACTTATTCTCTCTCTCCTTTTATCTGTGTGAGGACAGGCACTCACATACGTACCTTACTACTGCTATACAAAAGCTATCAGGTGGATAATATATTAAGTATATTTTTTTCTTAGTATATAGTTCTTTCTTTCTGTCTTTCTCCATATTTGTGTTTGTGTGTATGCATGTGTGATTCACACAGACACACAGACGTATAGCCAATAACAGAATAGCCTTCTTTTAGATTTTATATATATATAAAAGAGTTGACTTCACAAATGGAGAAAATTTTCACACATTTTCTAAAATTTTCCTCTGCAACATTAAGATATCTCAACAATCTACATGCATGGCTTAATAATTAGGTTTATATTACAATTATACCAAAAGCATGTAAAGATCCACTCAGTGTGCTAATTATTATCCAATCTCATTTATTAACATTGATACAAAGATTTTAACAGCAGTGTTAGCAAATAGGTTACAGCAAGTAATTTGTAAATAATTACAAATAAATAAATACTAATACTAATTAATACTTGTTAATTAATTTGTACTAATTAATTGATTAAAATTAATTAATTCTAAATAATTAGAAGCTAATTAATTTATATTAATACTAATATAAATATTAATAAACTGTAAATAATTTGTTATTAAGAATGATCAATTGGCAGCAGGCAATATTAGGTTAGTTATAGATCTAATAGAGTAAAAATCAATCTGTAATTTTATCATTAGGCAAAAAGCCTTTGACAAAATACATAAACAATACATAACAGAATTAAGAGGGACCATGGAGGTCTTCTAGTTCAACACCCTGCTCATGTAGGAGATCCTATACTGCTCCAGACAAGTCAGTCCCTTCTTAAAAGCCTCCAGTGACAGAACATCTACAACTTATGAAGGCAAGCTATTCCATTAGTTAATTGTTCTCACTGTTAGGGAATTTCTCTTTAGTTCTAGGTGGCTTCTATCCTTGATTAGTTTCTATCCATTGTTTCTTGTCTTGCCTTCAGCAACTTTGGAAAATAGGTTGACCCCCCCTCTTATTTGTAGCAGCCTCTGAAATATTGGAACACTGCTATCATATCTGTTTATATCAGGTTTGTGTACTAAATAGATTTGGATTTCCTCTGAATTCATACATTAAGATACTACAGAGTTGCCCATGTCTAAAGTGATATCTACCAGTAGACAACCAGAGGATTGGAAAAGAGCTGATGTAGTTCCCATCTTCAAAAAAAGGGGGAAAAAATAGATCCAGGAAATTACAGACCTATTAACCTGACCTGGGAAGATTCTGGAAAAAGATAATCAAGCAACGAATCAGCGAACACCTAGAGGCAAACAAAGTCATAAACAAAAGCCAACAGACCATGCCAGACAAAACTGATTGCATTCTTTGACCAGGTGATAAAATTAGTGCACCAGAGGAATGCTGTGGATACAATTTATGTGGACTTCAGTAAGGCATTTGATAACGTAGACCACAACTTACTACTTGATAAGATAGAAAAATGTGGGTTAGACAGCATCACCACCACATGGATTCATAGCTGGCTGACTGGCCATACTCAATGTGTGGTCCTCAATGGAACTGCATCTACATGAAGGGGAGTGTATCATGGGGTGCTCCAGGGCTCTGTTCTGGGCCCAATGCTCTTCAACATCTTCATCAATGATTTGGATGAGGGGATAGATGGGGAACTCATCAAATTTGCAGATGACACCAAGCTGGCAGAAATAGCCAACATCCCGAATACAGGCTACAGATACAGAAGATACAGAATGATCTTGACAGACTTGAACATTGGGCGCTATCTAACAAAATGAAATTCAATGATGAAAAAAGTAAAGTTCTACATTTAGGCAAAAAAAACCCAAATGCACAGATACAGTATAGGTGGTACCTTGCTCAATAATAACTGTGAGAGGGATCTGGGAGTCCTAGTGGACAATCACTTAAATATGAGCCAGCAGTGTGCTGCAGCTGCCAAAAAAGCCAACACAGTGCTAGGCTGCATTAACAGAGGGATAGAATCAAGATCACATGAAGTGTTAATACCACTTTACAATGCCTTGGTAAGGGCACGCTTGGAATACTGCATCCAGTTTTGGTCACCACGATGTAAAAAAGATGTTGAGACTCTAGTACAGAGAGTACAGAGAAAAGCAACAAAGATGATTAGGGGATTGGAAGCTAAAACATATAAAGAACAGTTGCTGGAATTGGGTATGTCTAGTTTAATGAAGAGGAGGACTAAGGGTGACATGATAGCAGTGTTCCAATATTTCAGGGGCTGCCACAAAGAAGAGGGTGTCAAGCTATTTTCCAAGGCGCCTGAAGGCAGGACAAGAAGCAACGGGTGGAAACTAATCAAAGAGAGAAGCAACCTAGAACTAAGGAGAAATTTCTTGACAGTTAGAACAATTAATCAGTGAACAACCATTATTTATAATGGTTATTATTATTATTATTATTATTATTATTATTATTATTATTATTATTATTATTATTATTATTATTATTTTATCCACTTTCACCCTTGCCTTTTAATATCTGCATGGAATATCAAGTTTGTGCTATTAGACAATATAGGATGATCTATGGAATAGTACACAATTCAGCTGAACCCAAATTCTTTGGAATTACATACCTAATACTTGAAATTTGACAATTTGACAACCAGACAATGTAAATGGATTCTCTGTGCGCTTATTATGCCAAAAGATTGATACTGCAGCATTGGAAACATAAATGCATGGCTCTATTTATTCAAAGGACTGAAGACCTGATTGCACTTGCCAGTTGTGATAGGGATATCCGATAGGTGTAGATTTTGTATGGTCAAATATAATGATATGTGGGACTCATTTATATAAAATACAGTAGGTAAAATTATTACCATTATATAAATATATTAGAAATATATATGTACTTGAATAATAATTGTATTATATGAATTATACACTGCTAAAATGACATATCTTTTTTCACTTTTTAAAGCACTTTTATGTTTTTTCTTTGACAATGTATGTATTTTTATCTTTGTGTTTTGTTTTGTTTTTTATGTTTTTGTCATTATTTTAAAAAGCAATAATTTTTAAAAAATGCATGGTTTAATAATTATTCATCAAATACATTTTTATATATTCAGTGTTTGCATGGAATGGATGAACTTGCCAACTCCAATTACAAGGACTCTTGATTTGTATCCCATGATTATCTTCAACTGAACAGAAAATGAATGGACAAACTGAGCCCATAAATATTAAGTATTGGATATAACTGAGGTGGTTGCCTTATTGTGCTTATTCATGTTCACTAGACTGCATGTCCATTGGTCTGTTCGGACAGATTTGTAAGTAGTAGTGATTCCAACCTTGTCCCACATTTAAGCAATGTCCAGCAAAGAAGTTGACCTATATGTTCCTACATATTGTTTTAGATTTATGAAACAGAATTAGCTTTAAAAATATTTTAAGGGATGACAGAATTTCAGAGAAACTATTATGACATAAATGTGGCATTCTCAAGATTATTTCAGTATGAAGTGGTCAAAGGGTCTGCTGCCTTCACTGTATAATAATTTCCCTAGTAACCTGCAGCATCCTATTCTTCTATTATGTCCTCAAAGGAGATAATAAAGGAAGTCTTCTTTTCAATAGTTGTCTACTGTCATTGCTAAAAGATATCCTTGCTCTTGAGAAATTGTTTGATCTTTCTCTTATCTAATCCATTCAATTTCTCTGCCTCCAGATTTGGCAATAATTGGTGCCCCTTCCAACAGGCTACTCTATAGAAAGATGGTTAAGATAGAAAGATGATTCTAGCACTGTTGGATAGAAAAGATACACAGCTCCTCATTTTAACCTGGAATTGTTAAACTTTATACCAACACTATTGTTCTGTGGAAATAAAATCAAGGCATGTAAGTCATGGAAATGCAGAATCACTTATGTCCTCCCCCCCTCCCACGCTCAGTTCTTAACTCAACCTACATCTCAAATCTAGGAGCTGTGTTGACAAACAATTGTCCTTTAGCTAATTGGCAAAAAAATATCTGATTTTCTTTGATATTGAACAGCTTCTTTGGAGAAAAAAACAGGTTTGGGGGCATTTAGGTATTGTTAGACAGGATCCTCCTAGTATTTCTCTGAGTTAATTTAATATTTTGTTTTCAAGAAGAGAAGGACTATTGTTCCCTGAAAAGTTATTCAGGACTTGTGTGTGCAAATGCTAAACCAAAAGGCAGCAAATTTCAGCTTCTGTACAGATTTGTGTATTGTGAGTGGAGTTTTCCTTGACTTGCAAAAGAATCCTCTTGGCAGAAAACTTCATCTGAGCTGGAAACAGGGGTTAGATTTGTTCACAATAGTTTTCTTACAGATTTATTATAAACAAGAAGACCCTGTACTAGCATCTCCTTATTTTTAGGGCTAGCAGGCATATTTAAAATTATGAAAATGTGGATATGCTTGGAAGATGGCTGCTGGGGAGAATAGTATCCATGGAGAACAAAAAAATAATTTCAAAGTACAAATTTGCCAGATGTCCTCTGCTATTGTTCCATCTCTCCATGCTAACTTTGGTATTTATCTAGCTGGTGGTCAGAGTTTCCAAGGCTCTGCAACTACCCAGGATCACTTGATACTGAAAGATCTGAGTGGACACACCAAAATTGCTGTTCTGTTCAAAGTTCACAGTAAAAAGAAGTAATGATCATCATGACAAAATTATTACATAATTATATTTTAGATTATTTTATTTTAGACAATGAATTAAACTTAATCATCTGTTGCAAAGCTTAAAAGAAGAATAGGATAGATAATATGAGTGTTAACTAGACAATCTTTCTCAGGTCAAAACTCATCTCAAAGATCTGTGAGAATGACAGCTAGCAGTGTGTTACACATGCTCTAAGGCAGGGGTGTCAAACTCGCAACATCACGTGATGTGTCACAACATATCACGACTTTTTTCCATTGCCAGCAATGGGATGGGCATGATTTTGGCATGATGCATCCGGCCTGCGGGCCGGCAGTTTGACACCCCTGCTCTAAGGTTTGGCTTATGGTCATTGACTCACATTTTCACAGCATATTGACACATGTGGATCTTTTATAAGCACCCCTGGCTTTTTATCTGGGTTTCCTAGATTGGTGCAGCTGGACAAGGCGAAACATGTAGCACTTGTCAACAGCCAAGAAATAATTACGGACACACTCAAATCACTTTCAACTGAACCCTGAGCCACAACAGATTCCTTGGAATACAGGAGACTTAGTAAATTTAAAGTAACAGCAAAACTTTACTGGTTAAAAATGTACATTCACTCTTTTTCCTTTTATATTGTGGCTCTGTCCATTGTTTGTCCAAGCTTAATAGGTTATATATAATCTGCATTATCCTGTGCTTATGTAGTTGTTCCAGAACTTTCCCAGCTCTTCTTAAATGGGAATATTACAGACAGAGTGGAAATTGTCTATATATTGTCTATTTTGGGTGGATCAAGAGGACATTTCCTTGCATCATCACCTCTTTAAAGGCAGGCGATTATAATTTTTATAAGAATTTGTATCAATAGTCAATATATTTTATAGAACATTTTGAAACAAATTGATAATTATCAATTTGAAGAATTCTAAGTAAAGTGAAGAAAAGTAAATAGCTTCATTTATTCTTATTCAACTATGTTTAAATCAACTAAATAATGCAGAAAGAATGATTTGTTAGTTTTAATCAATAGACAAATTCTAAACTTTTGTAATTCTATATGCTTTTCCTAGAAACAAACTTTATTATTAATCATTTTACATTGTATTAATTATTCATGTTAACGTTCAATAGGATAGATTAGCAAGAACGTTTTTCCTTCCCTTCCATTTTCATGTCTTTTTTAAAAGATATCTATTGATAAATAAAAATGCAAGTCATATAGCATATACTGTATGTTATAGGAGATAAAGTGAATATGCTTTTGATGGTGTTAATACTTGGCAGGTTTTGTGACCCATTTATTTGCTAAGATGTGTTATCACAATAGTTCTTGAAACATAAGTACACTCTAAATCCAATTTAATTTCTCTGAAGAAATGGTACCCTTTAATCAGTGTCTTGAAGTACCTCTTAATGTAGATCTACAAGCAACTAATCCAGGTGTAATTTCCCTTGTTGTTTACATGGCTTTATACAAGTATCTCCTGGTGGAAATACAAGTGATATTATAATAATAAACTAACTAAACAAAGAGAGCATACCATTGATGGGAATTTAAGAGTTTTTAAAACATGGAGGTCTTAAAAGGCCAACTAACTATTATTTTACATGATTGTTTTCATTCACGTTTTAAAATGCAGTTGCTGTGAGCTCTAGTGGCAGATATGTAATGATATTTTAAAAGAGTACAGCAGATTTTTGTTATATAATTTACGAAGAATATGGCATTTCATATTATTTATGTGGTTCTTATATGGTTTATTTTTAGGAACTTTATTCATATTAGCACAAGTATATTTGCTCCTTAAAGCTAGCATTGGAATGTGATTCTGTTCTCAAACTGGGATATAATTTATAATTTATAAGAAAATGAGGTTCAGTTGCTTCTTTTGGGGTGGGTTTTCACGAATTCATTATCCTCATTATGGAATTATATTCCCATTTATTGTTATAATCCATTGTAATCATCTGAAATTGTAACCATAGCAGACTATGCAACACTTTTTATTTGGTTCTTTGTTTAAAGCAGACTACTGCAAACATCTGATGAAGTTTCACAGATATTTATATATGAATGGCAACTCAAGTTTATAGTAACAGATATATTTTGGACCAACTACATAAGCATTTTCAATTGTGAAATGCTTCTTTATTAAATGACATTCTCCAAACAGTAAGTACAATAACTTGTTATAAATTTGGCATACAAAAATTTAAATATATCACTGTAAATAGCAAATTCACACCTAATATCCAATCTATTTAGCGTTCTGTTAGCCTTCTGTTAACCATATCTAAAATATCTGAGCCATATCTAAAATAACTGTATCTTCTGGGTAATTTTTGAATAATTATTAAATGTTTCTCAGAGTTTTTCATCAGATATGTACAAATTGTTTTACACAAGAACACACGCAGCAAGTTTCAATAACTTCAAGTAAATATATAAATTTAATAAATAAATAAAGGAATACACTTTTCATTTTGGTTTTAATTTGGTTTTATTCGGTGGGGTGTGTGGGTCTCTCTTTGTTTTAATAATGTTGTGTGCCGCCCTGAGTCCTTCGGGAGAAGGGCGGGATACAAATTGGAATAATAATAATAATAATAATAATAATAATAATAATAATAATAATAATAATAATAATAATAATAATAATAATAATAATAATAATAATCTCAAACTGTTACAGTTCAAAATATATTTAGAAGATCTCAACTATAAAACACGTCTTGTCAGAATATATTAAGGAATAATAGAACTCTTATATGGATTATTGGTACAAGATACCAAAAATATTACCATGCTTAAAGTGATTTAAAATAAAAGCAAATTTCTACACTGTCCCTATAATGTATGATCTCTTCATCCAGCTTTTTCTCAGCCTAGAATAGCCTGGGACTTAGTGCTGCATAATGAATTCAAGAAGTACATTAAAAAGCTAAATAAAATGTTTTTAAAAGGATTCTAGTTAAGCCCATCCATTAATTTGCACAAATGTAAGAGAAGAATGCAGTGGTGTTTAAAATTAGGGAGATTATTGAATATAGGAATAAGATCAAGGGTGAAATAAATGTATACATTTGATTAGTTCTTGCTGAAGCTTGACCTGTGCAAGTTTAAAATATGATCTATTCAGTTTTAAAAACTGAAAATAGCCAAAGAGAATGTATTATTGTAACATTGTTATTTTACTCTAAACCAGGGGTGTCAAACTGCCGGCCTGCAGGCCGGATGCATCACGACGAAACCGCGCCCACCCCAATGCCAGCAATGGGGATAAAGTTCCAATACGTTGCCTGATGTCACATGACGTCGCAGGTTTGACATATCTGCTCTAAACTGTTCAAATTATATTCATGTTTCTCAGAAAAATATTTATAGACTTACTGGTTTTGTTGACTGTTGATTGTGGTTTATTCATTTTCAGCTGGTATGAGTTTTATGGTTTTGTTATTTTAATGTGGTAAGCTGCCCAGAGCCATATATTTGAGATTGACTATATAAATCAACCAACCAACCAACCAACCAACCAACCAACCAATCAATCAATCAATCAATCAATCAATCAATCAATCAATCAATCAAATTATGAATGCTATGAATAGAGTTTTATTCTATTACTTTTTACAGTACTTATAATTATCCAATCCTAAAGACCTCTTGGTAACATACAACATCAAACAAAGAAAAAACGACATAATAATAAATAATTAAATCAAAATCAATATCAAAACTAAAAATCAAAACAGATGAAGAGCAAAAATAGACCCCATCAGTCATTTGTGACTGAAAATATAGGAACTATATGTACTTCTGGATGAAAGTATTTCTTAAAGTGGGGCAATTACAGAGAAAGCCTATCGTCTCACTCATACCCTGTGAATTTCACAAGTGGAATGATTGGAGTAGATCAATGATGGCATACTTTTTGGGGGTTGGAGTGTCAATAATTCTGACAATGTGGCATGGCATGTCTGATGGCATGGCATGTCCCCCCTCCCCCAACAAAGCAGCAAAAATTCTCTATTTCCTCACCTGCCATCTAGACCATCCACAACAGTGGCACTTAGCAGCAGCAACAAGGCTGGACCCAGGCCTCAAATTCAACTACCCACTGACACTCATAAAGGCCACCTTGTGCCATTCCTCAAGGTGTGCAAGCCTTGGCAAATGGCATGATTGCCCTCACAGCCCACTGCTGCCCAGGATCTGCTGTACCTCGTTTACATTCAGGCAGTATTCTCTTTCTTCTGACAGGCCCTGCAGTTTACCTGAGGCTGATGGAGGTTACCAAGGCTTTCATCCTTGAAGCAGCTTCAGAGAATGCACTTCTGCAACTTCTGCTGCCTCCAAAACCCATGCAGAAGCATGTCCTGTTCTTGCACAATTTTCCCAGATGGTCCACAGGCTGCACAAGAAAATTAAAATCCCAAAATTGCATGAGAACAGAGCATATTTTCAAGAATAGTTGTTGGATGCATCACTCAAAATGTCATGGTATGTCACCTTTGACATGTATGTCATAGATTCACCATCTCTTGACTGGAAGAATCATGGCAAGCTGTTGCATAATTTATCTTGAGCTATCCTTTAAGACTTTAAAAGTAATAATAGTAATAAGTAAAAGTAATAACTAGCTTTTTGAACTGGTACCAGAGGTCTCTTAGTCATCTAAGCAAACTTTCAGTATGTACAGTATGTATTTGTGTAAATATACACACATACACACATATATATACACACATATATATGTTTTTGTAGATTTTCACAGGTATAGGTATGCAGGTCTTGGTGTATTTGGGTCTTTTCCCGTGTAAGATTGAGTGTATCTTGGCAACGTTTCGACAAGGTCCCACTCGTCATCTTCAGGCTGGGGTCTTCGGCTTCGTGCCTGTGCGAGCAAAGTGTGATCGGAGCTGCCGTCTCTCTATAAATACTGGTGGAGGTGGGTGGAGTGCTGGCTTAGTTGCTGTAGGTGGATTGGTTGGCTGTGTGGGAGCCATTGTTTGTGGATTGTTTGGCTGTTTCATAACATCCTGAGTAGTTGAGGTGCTGGCTGTGTGACCATTAGTCTTTTGTGTTATAACGACCTGGGTAATGGGTTGTGTGATTACATCCTGAGACCTAGTGTAGTGATCCTGATATCCTGAGTTTTGTGTTGCAACATCCTGGGTGGTTGGCTGTGTTGTAACATCCTGAGCTTTAGCGTTGTAACCTCCTGAGTTCTGTGATGTAATGTCCAGAGCAGAAGGCTGTGATGTAGCATACTGGGCTTTGGCTCCGAGTTTGCGGTCTAGCTCTGTGTTCATGACGTGTGTCCGTTTGCTTTGTGTGGGAGTCGGAGGGAGGTGCAGCAGCTGGTGATGTCGTCATGGTTTGGCTTCTGGATGGTGGTTGCATTTCGTCTGAGGGATGGGTTTGGGCTTGGGTTTGGGTCTGGTGAGGGTGAATGGTGGTGGCGTACTGTGTTGTTCTGGGTCTGGTGTCAGTTTTCGTGGCTAGGATCCATTTGTTGATTAGGGCTAGTTTCCAGATATCTGGTAGGCAGGAGGTATCGTCACGTTTATTCATGTTGTGGGGGTGTTTTTCTATTTCGATGGCTTCCATAATTATTCTCTTGTTGTGGTCATCAAAATAGAAAAACAAATATAGATTGGATTCCTCCCAAGTTTATTTTAAAAGGAAAAAAAAGGAAAAAGATGTATATAGCTACTGCTTATGCTTTTAAAGTAAGGAATGATTGATCAAAGCATTGCAGTGGATCTATTCAAGCTGAATCTGGATTGAGATTGCATAGAATAGAACTATTCAAACTTAATCTGGACTGCAACACGAGGGAAAACCTTAACCTCTGTTCTTTCAACCATATTAAGGCTTAAAGTGAATTTCCCTAAAAATAAATATTAACAGTCTAATTTGGAATACAACAGCATTTTAAGATGCTGGATATTGCTGCAGTAAGAAAGATTATTATCATCATTGTTATAATCCAATAGTCACATTGTCCACTGTAATTTATAGGTCTTGCAGTACTGCTATGAAATAAGCAAAGAAACAAATTTTATTTACGTATTTCTTTTTTTTAATGTTTTACAATATATCTTGTGAAGTGCTTTTTTTTTCAGCACATAGCCATAGGCAATCTTAGTAACTCAGCCTTGGTAATCTTAGAAGCAGAAAAAGAAGAATTATTTGAAATTGTTGGCTGCAGATGAAGAACTAAATAGCAGCCAAGAAATAAAAAATATTTGCTTTGATAGAGTCAATTATTTAAAAGATACAAAGTTATCTTTAGGGATAGTTGAGAATTTTAATTCTGATCATTAATATACAGGTGGAAACTTAGTTATGTAGAGTACTGGATTTTTCACTTTTCAAAAAGTAACAAGTTTACTAAAACTATTTTCAGAAATCCATAGGAGCTAATGGAAAGCTGTACTTGCCACCATTAATATTAGAGAGAAAAATGTGAGACTTCCTTGGGAGACAAAACTATCAGGAAATCCAGGGTTGTCGGGTAAATGGAGAAGTAACAAAAATACTAAAAGAAAACAACAACAAACAATTTGTATATTGTTGCCAAATATCTACATAGATACAATATGATTACGAAAGATTTGAGTTCATTTTGAAGAGAACAGAACATGGGAATTGGGTTCATTAATAATGCATTAGGAGTACAGAGAAGATAACATCATATGTTACAGGTGGCCCATATAGGCAATGGGACACAAAGAAAATGTGGAGCTGTTCTTACAATTTCTTGCACAGATACAGCTATTTGTTTAGGAAGCTATGGAATCAAAAAGTATGGCAGAGGTGGTGACAGTAAAGCTATACCGAATAGCTTTACATAACAAAATGGTGATGTGCTGCATGAGTTGAATTCGGACATAGAAAAGAGACAGCACTACTATTACCAAGCAAATATTTCTTTAAAACACATCTAGAGGAAAAGACATCTAGAGGAAAAAACTGTGGACTAAAAATGTCTTCACAAAAAGGGGTGCTGACTACTGGTTTGACGTCGTGGTATAACAGATGCAGGAAGTTGGGGCTCTGTCTTCCTCGTTGGATTTCGTTCTGCTGGGGACCCTAAAACGAGTCGAAAGTTGCCCCAGAGAGGCGACGAAGAAGGGGACTCTCATTGAGGTGGCAGTCCTTCCGTTTGATCTGAGGAAGGCTTCCAAACTGGCGAGGGAAAGACTGCCTATATAAATAAGCACTAATAAGCAACTTTCGAGAAACATGAATGGATCTGGGTGAGACCCTATCCTCTCTTTATGACTTCCTGGAAAAAACCGCCCAAAGCAAAGAATCTTTCCTGAGGAGAGAGGGAAGGGGAATTTCCACCTCATTCCCTCAGGAAAAGAAAAGCGACAACGTAATTGCTTGGGAGAAAACAGAAAATTACAAGATTAATTTGGAATCAATACATATATATAGCTTGGAAATTTGGGAATTAAAAGTACTTTTTTTAAAAAAGAGACTTGAAAAACTTGTAATATAAGTTTGGATTTAAAAAGCTGGAAGACGGCATCAATGACATCTAGTGGTGAACCATGGCACTACAATTTATTATGTTTAAAGGAAACTTGGCTTGAAGCCCAGACTCAGATAAGACTTTTGTTGTCCTTGGAAACTTTCACAGACTGCAGCTGGGAAAAAGGAAAAAAAACCTCTTGGGCTACTTATCTGTGTGGCAGAGACGATAAACTATTTTGAAACTGGCCTGCCTGGACTACGAATATAAATACTAACTGACTTTTAGAGCTGTGTCATGGAGCTATTTATCTATAGAAGAGACATGCATTATGGATTGAAATGATGGAATACTTTGGATTATAAACCTTTGACTGATGAACAACTTTTAATTGTTTTTTTCTCTCTGGACAGAAAGGACATGTTTTTCATTGGACAGAAAAACTTGAATTTTGCTTATATTTGCTTAGTGGAGGCTTAAGGATAGACTGGTAAGCTGGCTGGTTAACTTGGAACTCAAATGACAATTGACTGAAACTTTTTAAAACCCTAAATAGATTGGACTATAGAGATCACATACAAAAACAAAATGGATGTTCCATACTCAGCTTTAAATGGTAAAAAACCATCTCTAAACTTATCTCCAAAGTCCCTAGCTTGACATATCAACAAGAAAATGTTAATGAAGCTCAGAAACAAATTCTTTCTATGTTAAAATCAATATAAGAGACAATTGCCTTAGCTCATGATGAGACTAAAAATATCACAAAGGAGACAAAAGAACAATTTTCTAATCTAAATCCACAAATTCAGAAAATTACTAAAAAGAAGAAACTAGTAACCCAGAAAATAAAAGGAAAATTAGAGGAAGCGGATCCAGAGATGGAGGACTTAAAGGAAGGAATTAATAAACAGACTCAGACAAACAAAGAATTAGAAGACGTAGCGATAATACCGGAAACAGAAAAGACAACTTACCTGCCAAGATCTCAGAACACTCTTGAGGATAAGGAAGAAGAGCTGATCGAATGGAAGATAAAGCTGTTAGGAGAATTGTGGGAAATTGGAGAAGGAGGGAGGCTGAAAAAAAATAGAGATCCTGATCCATTAGATGTGATGTTATACTATTAAAGAGATGCTTGTACATGGCTAAGATAATAGATAATTGTTAGAAACAGAAGTGTTATTAGAACTAGAAATATAGGATTTATAACTAGAATTTTATATTTTGGTATGAGACGGGAAATATGAAAATGCTAAGCGGGTTTGAACAAGGGAAACCTTTGGTTCCCAAATATAATTTATTATAAGAAAATTATAAGTGATAGAGACACTTTGAATGCTGATGGGAAATCAAAATAAAAAAAGCAGGAAAAACAGGTTATTGATTGAACAAATGGATATTAAGTTCAAAAGCAATTGAAATATGTTTTGGTTAGAAAAGATATTCTAAATTGACACTACTGATATTATATATAATATTAGAAAAATGTAACAAAGATGCTGATATTCAATTGTATATGTATTAACAGCAATAAGAATTGTATTTGCCCAGTATGGAAAATGTATATCACCGGAAGAAGAGAGGAAGCACTGGATGGTGTAGTATTGTACCTAGATTGAGGAAATTAATATGCAACTCTGAATTAATTATGGATCCAGACAACACATTGTTTATTAAGTACTTATGATTGTAAAACTAGAAAATTAATAAAATACCTAAAAAAGGGGGTGCCAACAATTTTGGTGGAATGAAGAACTGGCAAGTCAGCTTTAGAAATCACTTATTAATGGCTTTTCAGTTATTAGAAACCTTTGACAGCTGTAGTCTAATCATTTTAGAATGTTGCAAATTAACTAAGGATCGAGATAAATCTGAAATATAATTTTGGAATTAATTATGAAGAATCTTTCTCTTGGGCTTTAAAATTGGACACTAGAGGGAATTAGATAGAAATAAAGAGTATAATTAAAGGAGAAGAAAACATAAATTCAACTTACTACTTATAGAAGGAAAACATTGTAACATTGGACATATTGAAGGATATTTTTAAAATATGGATCAGAAGTTAATTTTAATAGTGTCAACAGTGACATCTATAGAGAGACTATACCTAAAAGATGCTATGAAAGACAAACAGGTTCTAGTTGACAAGATCGACACTTAGCTAAAAGTGGATTTACAGAAGAATGACATGAAAAAAGATGTTAAAATTAAAAGGGATGTACAAACCATATACCAAGAGAGTAATTATTGGACTAAAGATTGAGATTGTTAGAAATAAAAGGCAGGGAAACAAAGTTGGTTTATTTTATCAAAGTTAAAATAATTATATTGTTATTTCTAGTAATCTTTAATGGTCTTTTGCTGATCCAGCCTAAAATATGAGATTTTAAGGATTTGTTTATAGATAATAAATGGAATATAAGAGTAAGAGATCATCTGTTGTATCTTAAAAGATGGTGGCAAGTTATTAAAATTGTTTATACTTGTGAAGAAAGTGGGAAGTCATTTCTTTATATAGTTTCTTTTCTTTTTAACTTTCCTCTTTCACTTTTTCCTGATTCTCTCTCTTCTGCACCTACTATCCTTTCTCTATATTCTTCTATTATTTGTATTACTTTCTGCTTTTGTGCTTATAATATTTAATGAAATTACTAAAAAAAATACAGGCAAAGTGTGTGAACATAATCAGATCTGTATGTCATTCATCTTCCTGTTTCAAACAGAACATTCATTCTAACAATTTTTGCTATTTTCTTTAAATATATGACTCCTGCCACTTTCATCACTCATTAATATGCAATAATAGCAGCATAGCATTGATGAAATGCAAGTGAAATACAAAACAATGTAACATTAAATCACATACTTTGACAACATGATTTTGATTGATTTTAGTATACAGTATACTGACTAGAATCATCATATTATCACTCTCGTTGTTTTACAAGTTCTATTTTGTGCTAAACATATTGTCTCTAAGAGACTCCTGCAATTACCTTTTATTACACTGCATCCTTTTATATCTAGTAATAAATCCTAGATAATTAACTTGCCAGATTCCAATGGGAAAAATTTTAGTTCATAAGGAGAAGTGGAAATTAGAACAGCCATTCTATGTGAAGTTTTAGTATATTTTTTAAAGTTATCATGAGTTCTAGAAGAGATAGTAATGAATCAGTAAATACTTTTAAACATGGTTTTATGGTTATCACATTACAAATGATGTAAGAGTAACATTTTAGAACAGAATAGAATAACAGAGTTCGAAGGGACCTTCTAGGTCATTTAGTCCAACCCCTCACCCAAGCAGGATACAGATGGCAGTCCAGTCTCTTCTTAAAAGCTTCCAGTGATGAAACTCCCACAACATCTGAAAGCAAGCTGTTCCATTGGTTCTCACTGTCAGAAAATTTCTCCTTATTTCTAGGTTGAATCTCTCCTTGATCAGTTTCCATCTGTTATTCCTTGTCTGGCCTTCAAGTACTTTGGAAAAATAGGTTGATCTCTCCTCTCTGTGACAGCCCATCAAATATTGAAACACTGCTATCATGTCTCCCCTAGTTCTTCTCTTCACTAGATTAGCCATCCCCAGATCCTGTTTTAGCCTCCAGTCCCCTAATTATCTTTGTTGCTCTTCTCTGCACTTTTTCTAGAGTCTCAACATTTTTTTTATAGTGTGGAGACCAAAACTGATTGCAGTATTCCAAGTATTAGTACCTTACGTGATCTTGATTGAATCCCTCTGTTAAATGTAACTTAGGATTGCATTGGTTCTTTTGGCTGCTGCCACACACTGCTGGCTCATATTTAATTGATTGACCACTAAGATTCCAAGATCTCTCTCACAGTTACAGCTATTAAGTTGGTTTCACCCAATCTATATGTGTACTTTTGATTTTTCTTGCCTAAGTGTAAGACTTTACTTTTCTCTACATTGAATTTCATTTTGTAGATAGGGCCCATTGTTAAAGTCTGTGAAGATCCATCTGCATCTTGAGCCTATCATCTAGGGTGTTGGCTATTTCTGCCAGCTTAGTATCATCTGCAAATTTGATAAGTTCCCCTTCTATTCCCTCATCTAAGTTGTTTATGAAGATATTGAACAGTACTGGGCCTAAGACAGGTACCCCACTGCTTACTTCCCTCCATGTAGACATAGTACCATTAAGGACTACTAATTGAGTATGGTTTGTCAGCTAGTTACAAATCCATTTGATGGTAATGCTATCTATTCCACTTTTTTCTAGCTTTCCAAGAAGTAGGATTGTGGTCTACTTTGTTGAATGCCTTGCTGAAGTCTAAATATACTATGTCCACAGCATTTCACTGGTCCACTAATTTAGTCACTTGGTCAAACAATGAAATAAGATTGGTTTGGCATGATCTGTTTTTAACAAACCCATGCTGGCTTCTAGTTATAACTTTATTTGTTATTTTTTTATTATCTTTTCCAATATCTTCCCAGTTATTGATGTTAGGCTGATTGGTCTTTAGTTTCCAGGGTCTGGGGTTTTTTTTCTTCCTTTTTTTGATGATGGGAACCACATCAGGTCTTTCCCAATCCTCTGGTAGTTCCCCCGGGTTCCAGGATTTTCAAAAGATATGCTACAGTGGTTCTAAGATGACAGCTGTCAGCACCTTCAGAACTGGTGATTTATGTTCATCAAGATCAGACAGCTGTTCTCTTACCATTTTTTTGTTTATTTTAACTTTTAAATTTTATTTTAAATTTTAAAATTTTGTTTATATTGATTTACTTCTTATTCTTATTGGATATCTTATTTTCCATGGCAACTTGGAATTATAAGCACTGTAGTCCAACTTAAATGTAGTCTCACCAGAATGAGGGGAAAATTGTTTACAGTATCTGAGAAAATGAGTTGAAGATATTGTTACCAGGAACCTGATGTTATATAGTACTGTAAACCATTGATGCAACTTCTAGGAAATGTTTCACTACTACTTGCAGTGTTATTCTAACATTATTCTAAGTGTCTGAATTTTGATCACGTGACCAGGGGGAGGCTGCAACAGTCACAAGAGTGAAAAACAACTGTAAGTCATTTTTTAAAGTGCCTTTGTACCTTCAAATAGTCACTAAATGAATTGTTGTAATTCGAGGACTACCTGTATTCATACTGATTTGACCCATAACAGGCAGAAATTATTTTTTGGGTGGATGCATTGAAAAATATACTAGAAAAGTAATGCTCAACTTTTCAGAATGTTCCCTCTGAATATCAATGTCAAAATGTATTGAGCTCGATAAGGAAAACTTTCAGATTGCATTCTTATTTGTATAGATGATGGAATTACTAATTGGAACCATATAGTGCTGGAAATATCATGTTTTCTCCTACCCATCTTTCCTTTCTTCCAAAAGTAGCAAATGTTCCAAAATAATCTTAGGAATTCAGACAGTCATCTCTATAAGCAATATTGTTTTTCCCAATAAACCTGGAAATTAATTAATTGAAAATAATGTCCATGAATATTAAGTATGAAATAATGGATAAGCTGGAACAAATTGATGGGTGCCCATCTGTACATGCCACTTGCCTATAAATAAGATATTTGGAAAAGAAAACAGTGATGGTTTTCAAATCAGAGGAAAAAACCTACAGGCATAAGCGGCTTTCTCATTAAAATATGAAAACAACGTTAAGGAAAATAAATTTTGTTGAAGACATAGCTTTCCATTTGAATACTAAATTGACAATGAATTTTGAAGAAAAGACACGATTGGTTCCCATATTCCAAATTGCAAGCCCACTCTCCAACAGAAAGAGGAGGCATTATTTTTCTTTTTGATAGTGGATTCCAGGGCATCTCTTGCTTTGCTATTCTGACCCTGATTTAGAATGTAATATCTAGTATGTTATAACTGGCAAAGGCAGTGAGGTAAAGTAGAGAATTAATATCAGAAGGTAACACCTGGCCAATCTTGAGTAGGCTCAAAAGATATGCAGAGTCAAATCTGCTTAAGATGTGTGATGAGGTGATTTTAGGGAATGCCAAACTGGAAACTAGGATGGGAACAGAACAAATAGCCCAGAAGAAGGTAATGGCAAACAACTTCTGTATTATTGCCAAGAAAATTGCACAGACATGTTTTTAAATCTCCAGGAATTCTTCTTGACTTAAAACTTTCTGTGCTTGTTGTTATTTTCAAGCTCATTCTGAAGGAGGCAGGGGCAAAATTCAGGGACTTTGAATTCTTCAGTATTTTTAGTCTTATTTCTATAGCAGATTGAAATGTAAAGCAAGTAGAAATCAGATTGAAAGTATAAAGCAAGAAAACAAACAGGATTATTTAAAATAACATGAAATAATGTTTTTGCCTCAGAGATGCATTGACATTATTAATTTTTTGTCATGTGTTATGTTACTTCACTAATAAAACACTTGGGGAACCCATGGAAAACTGAACAATAAAATGAATAATTTATGCAATATTTCAAAACATCTGAATAAAATGAAAATAGGTCATGTTGAAACTTTAATCTTTCAAGCTGATGTTGATTTATACAGAAATATAGATTTTAGTAATTATTGCTGCAGTCTTTATTTGAAATGCTTATAGATTTCAGTTAGAAAGTTGTTCTTGTAAATAAAATTTGCTTTGACTTAATTTTCAAATTAAACCATAGTTTTGTATTCTTGCAAAGTGTGAGATTGGAGCATACTGTATGAGATCTAAAGCTAGATACTGATTTTCATAGAGCTGAAATTTTCCAAAAGTGCAAGACTTTTATTGAGGCCAAATTGTTTTATAATCCAATATTGTATATGATTATTCAGAATTACAATCTGCAGGAAATAAATTCTAGATATTATATATGAACTGTTTGAGCTAAAACTGCATATGGTTTTTGAGCATAGATTTGCAACAATGTGAACTGTGAAAAACCGGCAAGTATACGTGGACAAATTCTGTTGTTCGTGTCATAAACTGTCTTTTGCTTGTTTGTTCGTTTTTTAAAAAAATATTGACTTGCTTGGTAGCTTTGTGATCCCAGTAATAACTTTGTTGTGTGAAAGTGGTAGGAATAGAGTAGCTTTGAGAGTAAGCATGAATCTGCTGTCTTTGCAAAGGTGCTCATGGCAGATTAAAAATTAAGACTAAAACAAAAATTACCAAAATAAAAAAGAATACTGTGTCTTTTGATGTGGCCTCCAAGGGCCAATAGTAGAAGTTTTCTGGATTTTTTCTTTTTATCATTGGTTCAAGGTACTTTAATAAAAACCTTTCCTCCATATGCATGGAAAGCAAGCTTAATAAAATTAGAATTGTATTTTAATGTTGTATTAGTAACAGTCTGTCTTTATCATGCAGCTCATAAGGATTCATCAAAATTCCCTTTTCAGTTAGTTATTTGAGTTTCTGTCTACTGGCCTTTCACTTCTCCAGTGGCCTACTTTTTATTAGACTTTTCAGAGTTGTAATATGTAAGCTGTCACTGATTTAAGTTCCATCATTCCACTGGCACCTTATTCGCCTTTATGTTACTCAATACATGTGTACTGATAAAAGGCTACAAAAGGAGTTTGATATGATTAAAAGTAAAGCTCTAGTGTTTTTGAATCTCTCTGTGAAAGAAGAAACAAAGAATGCCTGAGAAATGAAAAAGGGAATGAAAAGCTATGGTTCTTAATTTATATAGAGTTCTGTATAACATTAGAAAATAATAATAAAATGGTATTAAAATGTTGCTGCAGTACTAAAAACCAAACTGAAATGTTAATGTTAAGGAAAGTTTTGCAGTGTTATCTAGAATGAATTATAAGTACTGACAGCAATAAATATAAATATTTATAGATAAAATTAATATTCACAACAATCCTTAACTTTTTAAAAGAAACTTACTGTTAATAAGAACATTTGACATTGACAATACAATATATTTAAATACACTTTAAATTTGCATCTGAGATTTTGGCTAAAGAAAGAGGAAAAATGACACAGATAGACTAAATACATCACGGTTGCCAAGTAACTGAAAGACGGTTGTAATAAAGGAAATTCAGCAAAAATAAAAAGTAGGTATGAAAAAAGTAATTTTTGCCTTCTGCTGCCCATTTAATGTATTCTTGGATATTAGATTTCGGTTTCAGGCTAAGTAGCCCATCAATCCTCCAATCAGTTATAGAAATAATAAAATCTTGACAAGGATCCAAATTAAGTTTTATTGCTTACTACGTAATTTCATATATTTTCAGGGAAACACAGAATGGACACTGAGATTTCATATTGAAACTTGTACGGCAAGAAAGAAGGGATTCGGGATCTATAGAATCCATTAGTGAGTCCCATTCTGATAGCCCTTGTATGGACTTCTGTACAAATAGTTCTCAATTTACAATCACAATGGCAACCAGAACTTTCCTTGCTAAGCAATACAGTTGTAAAGTAAGTGGTACCTTTTTATGTTGCAGTTGCTAAGCGAATCACATGGTCATAAAGTGAATCCAGCTTCTCCTACTGACTTGGCTTGTCAGAAGCCCCATGGGAAGGTGACAAATAATGATCCTATGACTCTGGGATACTGCAGAGTCATCATAAATGTATGCCCTTACCAAGTGCTCAAATTTTGATTACGTGACTGCAGAAATGCTGCAACAGACATAAGTACGAGAACCAGTTGTAAGCCAACCTTTGAACAGCTATTAAAAATGGTCGTAAATCAAGGACTATTAAAGCCACTCCAGGGTTATGAATGAAAAGGCTATAATGCATCCAAGAAGCTTTTTAACCTTAGGATTTGTCTATTTTATTTCAATGGTATATAATACTTGATATGTAGAATTCTACTCCAAAAAACATGCAACAGGCTACTTCGTTATGGTTTCTGATAACCTTTTTGCATTGTTTTGAACAAAGCAGTCTGTGAGTGAGGTCATTCTTTATATAGATCTACATGATTTCATTTATAAAAATAGTTTCTTGGGAACTTTGATTTAAATTATAAATATTATTCTTTTAGGTGTTTCCTTTCCTGAGATTCTAATTGTTAGTCCTTTTAGCATTTACTGAAAAGCATTTAGTGAAAAGCAAGAAACAAACCTTTAATTGACTATTTTTTAAATATCTTCACTTTTGCTGAATTCTATTATACTCTGGCAGTAATGATACATCTGAGAAATTTGACTCATTGATCTTTTCCCCCCATTGTTTCATTGTAGCTATATGAAACTTGTATAGTTAATAGCCATGTAAGATTCTGTCTCTTGTCAGAGGTTATTGCCTTTTCTGTTTCATTCAGTAGGTGCAAGTCTCCCAGATTTCCATTAAACAAGTGAAAGGAGTTAATTTAATTCCTATTAAAAGGTATAATTGTTACAGCATCATGCTTTGCTGGGCCTTGACATACTGTTTTCCATTAAATGCAAGGAATTTAGTGTTCATTACACTGAAAGCATGCTCATTTTTTCTAAACTTAGGAGGAATGGATACCTCCTCAGGCACCAATGGATACAATTATAAAAAAGTGGAGAAAAACATTTTAGAGATTAATTTCTATTGTTATATTGGAACTTTTTCCGATGGGTAGAAACATGTTCTTGAGGAAAATGTAGAATGATGTTACCCACCCCACCCCTGTTCCACAACTAGAGTTGACTAAAGTGACCGTTTCTTCTGACTTCACCTCTAGTCATGGGGCCTCTTCCATGTGGAAGAGCAATCTGGTCTGTTTCAATATTCACATCAGTACCCACATCAGCCAGGTACTATTGAGTTTGATAAGTCCATTTGGGTTTATTGAATGGATTTAGTATTAAATGCATTCAGGTTCATTCCTAGCTTTCCCCAAATTATTCAGCTTGTTTGTGCAGCTTTCCTTAACATAAACAATTATTATTGTAAATTCTTCTGGCAACAATAATTTTTTATCAATTTTTATCAATGGAATCCTCTCATTAAGGTTACTGTAACTGTTAAAGCAACAGTACCTGTTTTTAAGCTTATGTAGAAATCAGAAAAAAAAATAGTAGAAAGGTCTATGCATATGTGAAGTTGAAGCACTTCTGCAAATTACTCTAAATAAGTTTAAATCCCTG
The DNA here is from genome assembly GCF_001527695.2 of Protobothrops mucrosquamatus. Classification (NCBI taxonomy): domain Eukaryota; kingdom Metazoa; phylum Chordata; class Lepidosauria; order Squamata; family Viperidae; genus Protobothrops; species Protobothrops mucrosquamatus. The sequence continues at coordinate 201,874 of NW_015386588.1, read as the reverse complement.
GGATCAGACGAATTGCCTTTTATAGCAAATGACTAATAATTTTAATATAATATAATGTAATAAATATAATTGATATGATGTGATATAATTAATATATTATAAAATCTATTTTTAACACCAAAACCTACTATATCAGTGGTGGCGAACCTATGGCACACGTGCCAGAGGCAGCACGTGGAGCTCTCTCTGTGGGCACGTGCCATCACCCCAGCACACGTGGTCTCTAAAAGTTCACCATCACTGGCCTAAGGCCAGCCAGCCTGGAGCCACCATTGGGAGCTCACCGTCCCACCCACCAGAGACCCCCTGGATCTCCCCCAACCCTGCCCTGCCCGGCTTCCACAGGTGTCCCTCCCCATAAGCAACATCGAGGTGGCCACGCCTACCCCGGCCATGCCCACTCAGTCTACCATGACTACTGTAGCTGCGCCCTCCGAGTGGGCCACACCCACCTGGCACCGGCGAGGGTTGGGTTGCAGTTTGGGCACTCGGTCTCTAAAAGGTTCGCCATCACTGTACTATATCTTTGATAAATGCTAAAGAACTGGTGACGTTCCATAGGAGAATTGGAAAGCAAATACTGCTCCATCTTCAAAAAAAGATTATTGGGAAAACTATAGGACAAATAGTTTGACACTAATACCTGAAAAGATTCTAGAACAGATCACAGACCTGTAACTACCTTGCAAGCAATCCAGTAATGAACATCCATCAATATGGATTTGTCAAGAACACATGTTGCCAGACTAATTGTTAACTATCCCATTGGCATGCACAGCAAAAGAAACTCCTGGGACATTTTTATTACCATGAGTAAAACTGTACTAATAAATCCATACAGGTACAGAAGAAGGCAAGCCAGTTTTGATGCTTTGAAGTGAAGCACAGTATAATGAATGAACCCTTTGTCTTTTCCCCGGGCCGCCCAGTGTCCATTGTCAATCAATCCAGGTAAAACATTTTATTTTGGGAAAACAGTCTGCACCTTTTGAAAGTCTTCAGCTCATGAAGTTGGGGTTGTAAGATTTTCTCCAGCTGCAAATGGCTCACCTAAATTCCTTCTCTCCCTCTCAGCTTCCCACACATTTCAATCATATCCCTCTCCCCTCCCTTGCTTCATTGTCTAGCAGCAAACAGAAAGTGTTTTGTGGTGTTTCATGAGTCAACCTTCACATGAATCTTATCTCATGTGGTTATATAACTGGCTCAGTTATTATAATGTATATTAATAACACTAAAGTGTGGCCCCAAGTAGGGCACCTTGAAAACAGTAAATAGGAGTAGTAAACAATAAAAATGAGCCTTAAAAATAATCTATAGACATTCATGATCAGATTCTCTGTCCCACATTCTGAAAATCTATCAGGTACAACCTAGAAACAACTCTGAGGTTTATTTTTATATTTATTATAGCATGTATGTATTAGGAGTAACAGTGATGTTCATACTTAGTCAATCAAAATGAATATATATCAATATGTGTGATGAAAATACATGTTGTATCATTTCCTTCATTGTATCTTCAATTATCCTTCTGCAGATATTCAAAAAACTATGGAAACCACTGTTCCACTTCCCTGTGTCATGAATTCTTTTATGGCCACAATTCTTCCTATTCTATCTGATCTTTAAAAAAATAGATTATAAAATGACATGCTGTAAAATAAAGACATAATCTCCAGCAACAACAAAGAAACAATCCTTTCTCACTCCTGTGGGTGATATGTGTCTTCCTCAATCTCAGGTCTTCTACCAGAGGCCTCGGAATTTAAGGGTTCTGTGCAGTATCTTAGTTATTCCTAGTACACTGCACTATTCTGGACAAAGAGCTCTGGTATTGTTCTAGAATCTGGAGCTGGAGCCACTCTCCCAACTTAGGAATCAGAGCCCCAAGTGTTCCTACCATTACTGGGCCCAATTTGGCCTTTACTTTCTACATCTTCTCTTGTTCCTCCTTCTCTGATACTGATATTTCTCTGGTTTCTCATACTTCTTCCTGATCTTGATGTCACTTACATCTATCACCAATGTTGTCTTCTGATCATTGTATATTATATGATGTTTGGTTGATTGGGCAGTATTTGCATGTCTCTATAGATCTGGAAGTTCTACATGATCTTAAGCTTATTATTCTCCACAATCTTCTATGGAATCCCCTATCTGAATTTAGAAGGGTCTATACCATAAACTTGTACAGATATTCCTTTGCACAAGGCCAACTACTTGGTTGTGTATGCTTTTCGTCCTTGCATCTTACACCATGATATGTATTGGACTGTGTCTGAGGACTCTTTAATAGTCTGCCCCATGTGTGTGTGTGTGTGTTTGTGTATGCCACATTATTAGTGAAAAAAAACAAAATGGCTCTGCTACAAACAAAGCATTTAATTTGTAAGTCTATCAATTTTTTTCATAAACAGCTAAATATGAGCAAAAGCTTCAGGGAACATTCTAGGAAAGAGGTAATGCTAGAAACCAATTTTGCAATTTGCCCTTAACCCAATGGATATTTGTGACTTTGCAACCTGCTTTTATAATTCTTCTTGTGCCTAAATATGCTTCGAAAATTAACTACATCAGGGACTATATTGGAAAAGTTTTACTATTTTACTTTTCTCTCCAATTATTATTTCTTTTTATGTTGTCTACTTTAAGGTCAATTCACATCTATTGCTTTTTGAAAACACTAAGCACACTTCAGAAACAATCAAATGAAGGAAATGTATAAGCTAATCAGGATCATGATTTAGTATGGAGATACGTAAGTTTTTGATTGGGTTGCCAACATTCAATTCTTTCAACCAGTTTATTGATCATTGGAAGGGGCAGAACTGACAAATTCAGATGCACAAACCTTGCCAAAATTGTCCAGGAACAAGTTAATATTTGCCAATAGTATAGTATATGATTACTATTTTTTTAAAGAAACAAATGGCCTCGTATCTAACTGAAAGAAGTTTACAGAACAACACTGTCATAAAATAAGATTAATTAACAAGTTACTAATAATTTATGAAGAAAAAAACCCTGTCCTTATTTATCAATAATATTATTAGTCATAACTGCTCAGCTGTTACCAATGATCCAGTCAATGGAACTGATTAGAATACAAGTAAACATTCCTTATTGAAGTTGAAGGATAATTTAAGTATTACTTTTGCATGTAACATGTACAATTTATTAGCAGCCTCTTTCTTTTCTTACTTTCATTGAAAATGAAAATAAAGAGAAGATCTCTACAGGGTCTCTACAAATTTCCTCTAGGCAAGATGGGTGGCATATCAATTAAATAAATAGATAGATAGATAGATAGATAGATAGATAGATAGATAGATAGATAGATAGACAGACAAACAAATAAATAAATAAATAAATAATCTATAGCCTGGGTCGCCAACCCCTGATTCATGGACCAGCACTGGTCCGCATCATGCCAGAAACTAGGCCGCCAAACAAGCAAAGCCCCATTCGCTGGATGCAGGCAACACATGAAACCAGGTCCCTTCTGGTCCACAGAAAAGCCTCTTGTCACGGAACCAGTCTGTGGTGCCCAAAAAGTTGAGAGCCGCTGGTCTATAGTATAGTGCCTGAGTCTATAGAAAGTTGCTTATTTTTACTCAAGTTGAATCTCCATAATAAACCTGTCTCATCATGATAATTACACTCTTCACTTAATAATCTCTTCACTTATTTATTTAATTTAAGAAGTATAAGTTGGTATATAAGTTTAATAATTTATTTATTTATTTATTAAACTTATATGCTACTCAAACTTATATGACAACTTATTAAATTGTATTTATTTATTAAACTTATATGCTGCTCATCTCATCAAGAGATGTCTCTAGATGGCTTACAATCAATAAAAACAGCAAGATAAAACATTAAAACAATAAATATTAATACTCAAATTGATTAAAAATTTACAAAGATATGAGGGGTTAGAGCATCTAGAAGAAGGGAACCAAATGTTCTTCCACACCTGGCAAGAATGGAACTGGACCTATTGTGGCCATTGAGGTCCCTGATTTTATTTATTTTATTTATTTATTTTTCATAATTTATATGCCGCCCTTCTCCCCACGGGACTCAGGGCGGCTCACAGCATATTAAAATAACACAATACAAACAACACACACAACATTTCCCCTATAAAAGCCAATTAAAACCAAATATTTGTAGCTGTGACATTATTAAAATCATTAAAAATTATCCCTATTTAAAAT
>NW_015386588.1:180029-197083 GCF_001527695.2 Protobothrops mucrosquamatus | reverse complement strand
AATAAAATTATTTCATATATAAACCTCAAATGTCAATAAAATAGCTGCTAAACCAATCATTTTCTTAGCTGTGAAATGAAATGTATGTTACTTAACTACAGGCAAGCAAGAGAGAGAGAAAGAGAAAGACAATGTGTGTGTGTGAGAGAGACAATGCTTTCTCAGTGGAAATTTCCCTTCTTTTGAACAGCTGCACCTTGAGGCAAGGATGATTCCCACTCTCATGGCCTCCCAGAAGCTGAAAAAATGTAGATTTCTCTGGAATTTATTATGGAGGCAGTATGGATTGAATATATTAGTGTGTATTGTTCTATTTATCATCATATTATTGCTTTTATTTAGTATACTGCATAGAGTCTATGGACTGAGGTGGCAGATTAAATGCATTAGCAAATAAATTTAGCAATAAAGCAAATTGAAAAGGTAATTTTTAAATCAAATATTTCATTACTTTGTGAATTTGGCATATGTCTGTTTTGATGTAAGAAAAAATATTTATCAAACAAAAATGTTTCCTTAGTAAATCATCTTTTTCTCTCTGTGTTATAGTATTTTTTTAAAAAAATGCTTAATTTTATTTTTAAAATAATTATTAAAACATATTATTCACAACTGTTTTTCATTATGCAGGATAATAAACAGAAATAAAAGCCTCAGTTTGGAAGAATTATTTGTGCCCTATAGTGATGGTATGCTTAATTTAATCTATGTAAAATTTTGCCCTGAAGGTCCACTTAAAATTCTGTGCACTCCTTCCAACTTTCCTCATAAAACCTCTGGAAGCAAAACAGGGCAAACAATCAGAATAACTAGCTTCCAACATTTCATTAAAAATGCCTCATTAATTTTTTTTTTTTTAAAAATAAATTTTATGATTAAAGATTTTTTTTGCATTCAACTAATATGTTTTTATTTTATTTTTTTGAAAATAAAAACTGGTATATCAGCTGTTAAAATGTAAAGATAGGATTTTTAGATCAAAAGTCTCCAATATACAGGTAATAAATGCTTATATACTTAATTGTTCTAAGGTAAACTGATTCTATGAAATATGTTTGACAATGATGAGGAACTACATCAGTAATTTCAGGTTCAAATCTATCTTTACCCAAGTTTATGAGTGACTTTGTTCCAGTCACTCTCGTTCAGGTTTGTGTGTGTGTTTGTATGTACAAAGAAATTGGAAGAAGAAATTTATGTATATAACTTAGGTTCCTGGAGGCCAGATAGTGCATAGGTTTATTGAATTAGAAATTACATCAATTACATAAATACATACATTACATATTTTATTTATTTATTTGATTTTTGTAACTGCCCATCTCAAACAAATGACTCTTGGTGGCGAACACTCATAAAACAATTAAAAACAGTATTACATATTACAAAGTTAAACACATATTGCAGCCGAGAAAACTATCAATCATATAGTGTCAGAATCCAATTATATTTCATTTCTAGTTATCGACTATGGAAAACCCCATTTCTGCCCTCTCTGGATTCTGTCATACTATGAAGGGGATGAGCAAACTTCCTTCATTAAAACTTCAAAGGGACTGAATGTGGATCTCACCAAGAGAACTGACCATAACAATATGGCCCATCAGCTTTCATCTACTACTCTCTGAAGTCTCCCTTCTGCCGGTCGAGAGGAAAAGGGGGTGGAAATGTGATGCCTGGGATTGTTGCTGGAAGGACGGTGGGGTGGGGGCTGCTTGGGAACACTTAAAATCTTGAATGCTAGGGGTTGGCCTCTCAGATCCTGTCTAGAACGCCTGCAACCATCTTATCTTAATAAAGATGCCTGTTGGAAGAGATATTCCAAGAGTTCTGTCTTCTTAAGATGTAAAGTGGGGTGGGTCCTTATATATAGTCAATATAGCACAAAGCCAGGGTTGAGGTTCACAACTCTGAAGGAAGAATGTTCCAGAGGGCAGGGGCTATTGTGAAGAAGACAGGTCTTCTAGTTCTTCTTAGCCAACAATGTATGTGATGCTGAACATTTATTTTCATCATTTTTACACTTAGTGAAGTGGTGTTAATCATCTAAGAGAAGAATTAGCTTAACATTTATTGCAGACAAAAAAGTAAAAAAGAAAAAGAAAAAAGAAGAATGAAAAAAGAATCAACATTCTGAACTGTCAAGAAATTATATATAGTCAGAGATGGCAGAACAAATACTGTATATTTCAAAAAGCTTTTGACAAATTGCCTGTTGTAAAGTTGAGAGAGAGAAGCTCTCAAGGATAAATGCAACTATTAAAAGCAAAATTGACATAAATGAGACATTCTCACAATGGAAAATTATTATTATTGAAGATTATTTTATAAACATATATATGCATTTATATTTCATTTATATTTTAGATATATTATAAATGTATAAAATTATAATAAATTTATTTAAATTTATTTATGATTTGTACTGGAGTCCCTGATCGAACACTGTAGGGCATGATTTTTTTTGACATCAGTGTTAGAAATTGGACCTGAACAGTGAGTGGCCATATTTTCTGATGATATTCAGGGTGAGAAAATCAAACAAGGTTTTAAAGAACTCTAAGTATCTCTCCAAACTGTGTGCATAGACTTCAAGATAGCAAATGCAGTTCTATGTTAGCAAGTATAAGATGTACAAGTTGTCAAATCAATCAACCAATCAATCTAAAGGTCACTTACATTTGTGTGGGTCATTTGAAGTCACTGTGATTTAGCAGAAAAGAGATTTTAGCATCATTGCAGGCAGCTGAATGACAATGTTGACTTAGTTTGTAGCGTCTACAAAAGAAATGCATTTTTTAATAGTTGCTGTAAGTCTAAATTTCAGCAGGATGCATTCTATACTGTACATAACAAGAACATAGGTGTGAAATCTCCAATCTTCAAATGGTTACTTTTTGCCCAGAATATAAAAAAGTATATGCTACCAACATATGTCAAAGCAATAACAAATTGTGAAAGATTCATGTTTGGCATGCTTGGCATGAAATCCTGAGTTGCTTCAAACTAAGGTGAATATGGCATAGAATATCAAAATTCTCTACTTACATAGAATATCAACTCCTTGACTGCCCTTAACTTTAGGATGGTTGGCAAAACAATCATTAATACCCACTACATCAAGTCAAGTAATGACTGAAATATATCATATTATTAATGTAGTTGACATCCAAGCACCTGAAAGCCAGAAGACAGGTCAGTATGTCTCCCGTAGATTATCTGGATGACGGAATAACTAAAAGATAAAACAGGCAATATCTAGCCTCTCTTTTGCTTTCCTACCATATTTTACAATATGCCTGAACATGTTAATTTGCTATATTTCCTCACCAAGATATTACAAAAGTATTTATCATTCTATTTAGTATCTATATTATTTTGTTGCCTAAGCTTGGAAGAATCCTATTATTTTCATCCATTTACATTTTATCTCCAGAAAAGAAGAATTTTTTTTTAATCAATAAACTAAAACCCAATATTACAGCCATCAGTAGCAGCAGCAATAAAAAATAGACCCAAATGTATTTTGAAAAAATAATGTAGGTGAAGAGGAGGCAACTTTTCTGGATATCAAGCTAATATTATACAGGTGTTTTTGTGTGATAATAGCAGCATAGTTTATAAATACTGTGAACTGGGGATAAACCTGCAGCGCCAAAAATCTTTTGTTAGTGATAAGTTTCCACCAGATATTGTAAATCACAAAAATACTATTTTTCAAATGTTGTCTTTACTAGGTATTGCAAATACCTCTTGTGCCTAATTTTTCAAATATTAGTTGTTTATGTTACATATTATATGTTATATGTTGTGAATATATTATAAATATGATATTAGTTATGAATATAGAGGGCCTGTAATACAACCATAGTTAGCCATTTCATGAACTCACCATAGCTAGTCTTTTAATGAACTCACTAAGAAACTCACATTACTGGAATGTGTGTACTACTGATAAAGAAAGATTTTGAGTGCATGTATGAATGATTGATTGTTGGTAATACCAGGTGGAACATTAATGGGCATAAGGAATGCAGTGGATTGCATTTTTTTTATGGAGTCCTGGAACAAGAAGTAAGGATGAAAATTTCCTGACATGACCAGGGCAAGATGTACCATACATATGAATTCTGAGTAAACAAGTTGGATATAAAGAAAAGATGGAAATAAACCCTGAAGTTCGAGATGACCCTTGTTGGAGAAGGGGATGCCTAAGTCTGCTTCCCAATCCACTCTAACACAGCCTGATCACCTGTGTTGAAAGTCTATGTGAGTATTGTGTGAATGTGTACCCTAGTTGGGCAACAATATTTACAGCAACTTTAGTACCCTTGTTGGGCACAGTTACTTGAGTAGCCTTGCCAGGCATAGTTATTTGAATAGCCTTGTTGGGCTTAATTTCTTGATAGCCTAGTCAGCATAGTTTACTGTTGTAAGGTAACTATGCAATTAAATAAGTATATATATATAAATATAAATGAACTAATTAAGCGTAATTGCATGCTTGCCTTGCTTTTTTGCCTGAATAACACAAGAATAAAAGAAGTATTGGAAAATTCTATTTTGAGTGGCTTGAACTCAATTTTATGACATAATGTCATTGGTACTTCATATTTAAAGCAATACAAAGTGCCTCTATATTATTCTGTGTGGTGTTCAGTTAAAAGTTAAGTATTTCTGGGTTTTTTGGATGTGTATTTGTATAGATTAGTATTTGTACACATTTTCTGGACATTCTCTAAATAGGTAGTAAAGAGTAAAGAGAAAGTATTGACTGCTGGATTTCCACTTGAACGCTTTGTTCAGTTTTTAGATGCTGCACTTTATTCATGGAGCTTGCTTTAATAAAAATAATCAGTCAAATGCACAAAGACTATTGTCTGAAACTATGAAAATGTACCATTGATGAACAATTCTTTCTCTTCAATTTATCTTTCATTTCACCAATTTAAGACTTTTTTCTTGATACTATTTTAGTATGAAGGAGTGGGGGAAAATATATTTCATTTCAATTTCTATCACTTTTATTTTAGAGACCCATTTTTGGTGTAGTGGTTAAGGCATCAGGCCAGAACTCAAAAGGCTGAGTCCTAGTCCCACCTTTGACATGATGCCAGTTGGATGACCTTGGGCAAGTCACTTTATTTCAACCCTAGGAAAGAAGAAATAGCAAACCATTTCTGAAAAACCTTGCCAAGAAAACTACATGGACTTGTTCAGGCAGTCCTTAAGAACTGGACATGATTAAGCAAAATTATACACACACACACACACACACACACAATGTGTATGTATGTATGTATACAGTGTTGTGCAAAAGTGTTAGGCAGTTTTGCAAAAATGCTGTAAATTAAGAATGCTTTCAGAAACAAAAGTGTTAATGGTTTATTTTTATCCATTAACAAAATGGAAAGTAATGAACAGAACATAAATCCAAATCAAATCAATATTTGGTGTGACCCTTTGCCTTCAAAACAGCATCAATTCTTCTAGGTACACTTGCACATAGTTTTTGAAGGAACTCGGCAAGATTCCTTCAAGATTGTTTCAAACGTCTTGTAGAATTAACCACAGATCTTCTGTGGATGTAGGATGCCTCAAATCCTTCTGTTTTTTCATGTAATCCCAAACAGACTCAATGATGTTGGGGTCAGGACACTGGGGAGGGGGGAAGCAAACCATCACTTCAGGAGTTTTTGTTCTTTATGCTGAAGATAGTTCTTAATGACATTGGCTTTATGTTTGGAATGATTGTCCTGCTGCAGAATAAATTTGGGGTATGGCAAATGATGGATAAATGGTTGGTATGGCATGATGGATAAATACTTGCCTGTATTTCTCAGCATGGAGGACACCGTTGATCCTGACCAAATCTCCAATCCATTTGCAGAAATACTGTCCCAAACTTGCAAGGAGCATCCACCATGCTTCACTGTTGCCTGCAGACACTCGTTATTGTACTGCTGTCCAGCCCTTCAGTGAACAAACTGCCTCCTGCTACTGCCAAATCATTCAAATTTTGACTTCTCTATCCAGAGCACCTCTGCCATTTTTCTGCACCTGAGTTCTTACGTTTTTGTGAATAGTTGAGTTGCTTAGCCTTGTTTCCACATCAGAGGTATGGGGTTTTTTGGCTGCAATTCTTCCATGAAGACCACTTCTGGCCAGAATTTTCTGGACAGTAGATGGGTGTACCTGGGTCTTGCTGGTTTCCAATAGTTCTGTGCTGATGATATTGCTGGACATCTTCCAACATCAAAGGGAAAAAGCATGATGTATCTTTCCTCTACTGCATTAAGTTTCCTTGGCCAATCACTTGGTCTATAGCCCTCACGTTGCCCATTTCTTTGTGTTTCTTCTAAAGAGCTTGAACAACACATCTTGAAACCCCAGTCTGCTTTGACTGGAAAAGACCTTGCTGATGCAGTATGGCCACCTTTTATCTTGTTCCTGTGCTCAGTTTTGCCACTGTGTATGACCTGTGACATGAAACTGTCTTTCACAACCTCACCTTAGTAACAGAGTTTGGCTGATCCTCACCCAGTTTTACATCTCCTACACAGCTGTTTCTGATGACTGTGTTTCAATCTACACATGAAATTGATGATCATTAGTATGTGATTGGTATAATTGGTTAATGATTCACTTGATTCTAATCCTACAAAATCCCTGACTTTGTGCAAATGTAATAATTGATGCTGTTTTGAAGGCAAAGGGTGGTCACACACACATTTCTATTTCTGAAAACATTCTTAATTTACAGCATTTTTGCCCAACTGCCTAACATTTTTGCACAGTACTGTTTATGTGTATGTGTGTATATATATATAAATATACAGTATGTAAATATATATGTCAATATGTCATCTTTAAGCTGATTTCATCTTTCTTCTTACCCTTGTTGAAGAATATAAATTGTATTCTTAATTTCAATACTTGCTTATTCTTAATTGTTGTAGAAAAAAATACTTTGTGCAATGCTTTGAACAAAATTAAGAAACAAACAAATGTTATTAAAATATTCTATAAAAGTTTTGCAATGGTGGGGTGGTGGGCATCAATGACCTTCACAGCAGTCCCAGTTTGTCATGCGGCCCTAGGAAAAATTGCACACCCTTGCCTTAGGGTTTAGGACTGTTTAATCCATTAGAGTGGATCCTTCCCAAGGTTCTTTCTCTGACTGTTAAGCAACTATGGGCTCCAGCCTGATTGCTTGATTGCTTCCTAATCAGCATATTTTCCTTCTTCCCCCAAGGTCATTCATACATTCCATTAGAGGAACTGAGAAACAAACTGGAAGAAGGTTGAGGATTGGCACCCATCAGAAGAAATAATAAGGTAGTATAACTAACTACCATTAGTGGTTCATTTTTCTTCTTATTGTACCTGGTGAAATAAAGCAGGAGCAGAAACTCCATATGTTACCCAGATATTGTAAAAACATCGCTCTGCTTCTAAAAGCTTAAGAAATTACAATAAGAGAATGAAGCAGTGTCAGTGCAGTTGTTCTCACCACTTTTCATTACATGTGCCATTGCTGGAAATGCCATCCATCAGAATTGTTCTTTTAATTTAAAATGTTCAGCTCTGCTGTATGATCTGTTTTGTAACTGGCAAAGGCGAAAAGGTTTCTCAAAAGCAGAGTGCCATGAACCAAGAGATTAGTTCATCTTTTTTGTTATATCCTTTCTGCCTGCAACTAACAGCATCTCTTTTTTTTGACACCTTGTTATTTATTGTTCTTTCTGGAATGGGGTTGGGAGAAGCTGGTATTTTAATTTGTAAGTATGAACTTTTTATCTGATCAGAGGGATATGGTGTAAATACAGTAAATTTGTTAAATAAAAGTAAATAACACATGATGATTTCAGCTTTCTAAAAATATTATATAAAAAGCACTATTAGCAATGGAATGAGTTTTTTCTAATGAAATTAGAATAATTATTACCATGTACCATATATTCATAACAAATTTAAAGAATGCACATATTTCTAGGATGGTATATGCATAGTAGTCATATTTATTGTTTCTGGCTTTTCAACAATGCATGCATGGCACACATGGCAAAAGAGAAGTGTGAGTATTTTATTTTATAACACAGAAAAATTGAATCATTATTGTAAAAGAAGCCATTCTTGTGGTCCTTTGCAGTGCTTTTTTTCTATAAAAAAAAAAAAAAAAGGTGCCGGAACTCACACATGTCATACAACCCACCTTGCCTACCCTACAAGGTTCCATCCCAAAAAGGTGCCGGAACTCGGTTCTGGGCATTCTATGAGAAAAAAAGCCCTGGTTCTTTGTGATAGTTTCTGCACATTAAAGTAAGTATATACATATTTGTATGGGGTTTCTAAAAAGCTTATTATTAAATGTGGACTTTAATTATTCACAGTGAATATCAAGCAAAAATACAGCTACAAGAATGCTAGCAAAAGCATTGACATATATCTTTCAATGCTACTAACATTTATAATAATTGTTTTGCTTTTCTATTTTGTCAACAGAGTGAAATAAAATGCCTTGATTTGCTTCTGGCTTTCTAGTTATATATAAATCTGACATCATACAAATGTCACTATAAACAGATACTGGAAGCACAATCAATATGCAATCTTTAAAATGCCATGCCTTTTACTAAAGCTTGGAGGATAATCATAATTGATCTCTTCTATAATTACCACTTTATAGTTATTTTTGAGACTGGAAGGCTTTTCCCCCCAAATTTTAATTTTAGATCCATAAACTTCTGTTAGTTCTGCAAATATCTTCTGTACTAAAGATTAACATTAATTCTGTAAATATGCACTGAAAAGATCGAACTACTCAACTTGGAGATGAACAGTGTCTCCTGGTAAAGAATTCGAAAGAAGTTGTTTTCTCATTTCCACAAACTTGAAGATACCAAATATGCGATGTTCAGCACTGTGTGAAGTTAACTTCATAAACAAATAATTTTATCATCAACAGTGGGAAAATGTAAAGTCTGTAAATTATAAAATATGTAACTGAAATAGAATAAATCCAGGTTATCCAGAAGAATATTACCTGAAGAATATTACCACATAAAGAAAAAAAATAAAATAAAATTAAACAAGAAAGTTTGATTGCAGTTTACTTTCTTGTTACTTTAAGAAAAAAATCAGATAAGTATCTTTATTGTCAAGTATTTCTCTTGATTTCTGACATATATGAAGTTTCCTATCAAAAGCATAACTAGCAGAAGCATAAATCACCATGTGGCCTGAACCTTGCCTTCTGCTTGTTCACATATGCAATTGCATATCACTCTGGCTTACATTATGAAGTAAGAGCTCTAAACAAAACAGAGCAAAATGCAGTTTAAATGGTCACACTTGTTATAGATAATTGGAGTGAGAAAATAACATATCTATTGGTAAAGAAAGGCCATGGTAAAAAAAAAAATCCAACAACACAAATGGAACATAATTTATGTTAACTGAAAAAAGAACTTTTAAAAATATTTGTTCTTATATTTAAACAAAATTTAACCAGTAAATGGTAAATGACATGGTTTCCTGGATTAAGATACAAATCAGAAGAAATTCAGTCTCAACCAGGGCAAATCTGACATTTATTGTGGAAGGAAGAAAAGAAGGAAAGAAGGAAGGAAGGAAGGAAGGAAGGAAGGAAGGAAGGAAGGAAGGAAGGAAGGAAGGAAGGAAGGAAGGAAGAACAATGGAAAAAATATGTTTCACATATTTTAAAACTTTAAAAAGTTATTAAGACATAAATTGATAGATTTGGGTTAATTTCTATAATAGGTATTAATTCCTTAATACTCCATGATACTCCTAAAATTGAAATGTGTAATCTTTTCTGAGATTCTTTATGTAAAATGAGTAGATGTGGATGTCATTATGGTTTCCCTAAGGATTTAAATAAAGCTCAGATAATCAGGGAGATTAAAAGCTGCTAAAGAACTGAAAGACTTTACAATCTTACAACTTGGACACTGCTTTCCTGAAAGTGACCTATATTAATAAATAGAATTCATAACGGGCAATTCTGTCCCAAAAAATAAGAAGAAATTTCCTTTTTCCTCCTTCAGGAAAATAATGATCTAATAGAATTATAGCTTATTAGAGAGAATAAAATAATCAATGAATGTTTATTCATTTTGTCATAAATATGAAAATTCCTGAGCATTTTCTTCTATTAATATTTCTTTTGCAATATAACAATCAAAGTAATGTAATAAATAGCATTCTATCAATATTTTCCTGTTAAATGGATTTCTTAGTTGGTAACTGCTGGGAAACAAGACAGTAAAAGAATTTATAATACTGGCTTCTGCCAAAGTTTGATAATGTTCAGGAAAAAAACCTGAATCTTTTTGAAATTGGATTTATATATAAAGCTGATCTAATTATATTCCCCATCAATGTTAATTTATTAAGCCACTTCTCAGAATTTTATGAGAAAAGCTATGGATTCTCGAAAAGAACTATAAAAATATCTTATGCTGTTTATGCATGTCTGCTAACACAATTTCAATATTTATAGGACAGTAAGAGATACATAAGTGACAATAAGGAACCTGGTGATGCAGTGGTTGGAATCCAGTATTTCAGGCAGATTCTGCCCACTGCCAGGAGTTTGATCCTGGTCAGTTCAAGGTTGGCTCAGCCTTCAGGCCTTCCAAGGTCAGTAAAATGAGGACCCAGATTGTTAAGGGCAATATGCTAATTCTGTAAAACACTTAGAGAGGGCTGTAAAGCACGACAAAGCGGTATATAAGTCTAAGTGCTATTGCTATTAGGTGACAATGTAGTACATTTTAATTATATCCATTAGGCACTGTTAATTAGTAAACTGCATAGCTTAGGTTTTCAGTATGTAGCCCCATTTTAGATGCTTAATGGTCTCACTCAGTCACTTAATACTGTGAGACTTGAATTTCTTCTTAATCAGTATAGGTATGGTGGAGTACTAATTGACCATGATGCGATTTAAATTTATTTGTTTATATATTCAATAGATTGTTTAAATCCATTTGGAAAACTGAATTAATTGAATTTAACTCCACTTTCTGATATGATTTCGAAAATTTGATTAAGAGCTTCAGATCAAATATCTGAATTGAAGTTTTGAACAACTTTTGAACACACAGTGAGCAACTGATCAGCCATTTTAAGATTGGTTCACAATAGCAAATATCAAATTGTTGACTTGTTTATATATTCAATAACTTACTCACTTACAAATAAAAGAACCTAAAATAAGCTATGTATCCATCCAACCAACCAACCACCCACTCATTCTTAAGATTGTTTTCCAGATCTTCCCAAGTGGGTGAAGATGAAGATTGTTTTCACTGTATAGGGAAGTGAAAGAGGCGCTTTAATGTTATCCTTTTTCTAAAATAGTTTATGATCTGCCAGTTTTTTTGTGAATCTTCTTTTTGGAGTTCTCCAAAGCAGCAAAATTTGAACCATAGAATCTGTAACCTTACTGTCAGTTTGTTTTTAATCAACCTTTAACTAGCATGTAAATGACTAAAATAAATGAGAAATAATTGTGTACAGTAGTAGATTGTCTGGAGATAGGAGGAGTGACCAGGGCAATGTTTACAATTATTACTGTGTTCTTGAAATAGCCAAACTCAATTAAATGTCTTAACAACATCATAGACAGAGTAATTAACCCAATGATATTTCACTGAAGCAAGCTGTTAATTGGTACCTTTGTGAGTTTATGTAATATCGGAAGTTCAATAATGTTTAGTGCCTGGGTCATTTAAATTATCTGGTATGATGCAATTTATTAAACATTATTTTTTTTAAAAAATGGTAAGCTATAATAGATGCATGAACATATTCTGAATTCATGATTGCCATTCGCTGAGGTGGCATATAACAATGCTATTAACTCCAGCACCGGGTATACCCCCTTTCAAGTCTCCATGGGACAGGTGTTCAACTCTATGCCTGAATTACCTACCAGTGAGCCCACCATCCCTTCCCTTAAGGAATGGATGCATTAGTTGCAAAACACCTGGCCAATATTCAGAAAAGCCCTAGACAAAGCCAGGGATGCTTATAAAGGTCAAACAGATAAAAAAAGAAGGGAACCCAAACCTTTTTGCATTGGGGACAAAGTCTATTAATCCACTAGGTTTTTGTAATCATTGCAACCTTCCAAGAAGTTAGGACCCAAGTTCGTAGGTCCCTTCCCAATCAAGCACATCATCAATCCAGTTAGTGTGGAAGTAGAATTACCTAAGACCTTACGACAGATTCACCCTGTGTTTCATTGTAGCTTGCTGAAACCCAAGATAACCTCGCCTTTAAGGCCAAAAGCACCTGCTACAAAACTGCCCATTATGGTGGAAGATGAACAACACTTTGAGATTAAAGAAATCCTGGATTCATGTAAGCATCATGAAGCTGTCCAATAGTTGGTAGCCTGGAAAGATTTGCCAGCTTCCCAGAATGAATGGGTTCACAAAAACATGTTAGGGCCCCAAAGTTACTTAAACGCTTCCATGAACACTACCCTGATAAACCCTGCTAACTGTCTATGCTTCTTTTCCCATTTTCTTATTTTCTCTCTCCTGCAGGTGGATCTTCCATTTTTTTAGGGGGTCACCATGTCAGACCATCATTTAATATATGGGTTTTCTTTCTATGTTCAGATTTACCATTCTGCTGGGAGTGGGGGGGGAGGATGCTTTGCTGTTCTGCTGTTGGGAGGGAGAGGCTGGTACGGCGTATCAATGGAAGAAGGAAAGTGCCCTGGGCCATCTGTCTTATATCTGCGCTGGAGAGAGGAGATCAAGAAGCTGTCAGGAAATCGAAACCCTGAGAATGGTGCCTGGGAACATTCTTTAAGTTAGCCCATCTGAGGTATATTGATTCCAAAATTGTGCCTTACGAGCACTGTTTTGCCCTGATGGAAGGTTACAAACAAATGTTGACAGTTTTAATAGTAAATAAATTATTTATCATTTAAAAAAAGCCCAAGGACTAATTTCAAAATTTTGGGTTCCTCACATAATCCATAGACTTCAATAGAATAAAATATGTATTATTAGCAGTTAAGTTAAAATGATTGGGGCAAGTTCAGATGAATATCTGCAATCCCAAACTGTTGAAGCCTTATAAAGGCACCATGTTCCTACAGTGGGATGAATCCTCATTTTTCTAGTCATCTTGATTACTGCAGTATTCCTGAAATTGCTCTTGTACAGTACATTAATTATACTATCAAGAAAACAGTGTACAGCTGCTGAGGTATGTTAGCATATTGATACAGCTCTTTAGTTTATGCACTATGTAACATTCTAATACTACGCCTTTGGGTCTTCTGAAATTTTAATTATCCAATCATAAGCAAAATCAATGTTTTCAGTAGAATGAATTTCCACTATCTTCTACTTACACCTGCCAGCCAAAATGCTGCTGGTGGTATTGCTAACATGGGCTGAGGAGGAAAATCTAAATTTTCTGAATCTAGTTTCCTTTCTCTCTATGTGGAATCTGGAAAGTAGTAAAATTAACTGCTTGTTCATCCATGTCTTCTGTACTTAAGCTTTAATATTCCATCAATAAATTCTGCTTAGGTACATGGCTAAATTTCTACTTTCAGTGTCCCTAGAGACCTTATAATGTTTAATGATACAAACGACTATTTTAAAGACTTTTTAAACTCTATCCCAAAAAAAAAAAAAATTACCAGAAGGTTTCTGAGGAGAAGAGTGAAAGTGTGTAGATTCTGAAGAGAGTAACCACAATAATGACTTTTATGCTTACCATTTCCCTCCAGAGATCCTTTATGTGAAACACTTTGGTGAGTGTCTTTCTAATAATCCTCAAAGGTGTGGTAGTGAGCAACACAGCATGCTTTGCATAAACTACATGAGATGCCTGAACAGTTGGAAGAGAGGTTAAGAAAGGAGTGTTTGGGGATTGGGAAATCTTTGTCAGTGAGGTAAAATTATTCAAACCAATAATCTTCTTAAGTTTGAGACCTTGATCATTATTCTATGGACTTCAGTGGAAATTGCTTTCATGCAAGTAGATTTTGTAACATGTGCTTAGTTAAGTTCACTCTATTTTTTGGGCAGAAAATTAATTGGCTGTACTATTTTCTTGCTAAAAAAAAATCAAAGAATTCTTTTGGAAGGGCAGAAACATGAAATCACTGGTTGTAACAAATAAGACTTTCATTCCTTGGGTTGGAATGGTAGTCATGCCAATTAAACCTCAAATGGAGGCACATTAACATTCAGCAAAGTATAGTAGAACTCTGTGTCCAATTTATAAAATCAGCATCAATGGAAATGCTTATTTTTGTTAGCAGCATGGCAGCTTAGTATGAAGACAGTTTTCATTGTGATGCTTTGGTTACCAATTCCTAAAGCTGCTGACAGAATAAAGAAATAAGGACTGGTCACAGCAAGTCTCTTTCTCTAAATATTTCATAGTCAAGGGGATATAGTTTAAGATACAAGGTAGAGCTACCATTTCTTCCGTCATGAAGAGCTAGCTCAGAGGTAATATGGCATAAGCTATTATCAGAGGAAAAAATGTATGTGAATGGGATAAAGGAATAGAAAATTGTATCTGCACCCCTCTACAAAGTTAATCTCCTGTAAGCTGTATACTTATTCTCTGCTAGAGGCTTTATCTACTTGCATAAACCTTATTTGCCATTTACCTTATGTGGTCAGGGGAAAAAAATAGAAAGTTTTGGATGGATGCCAAGAAAAAGACCACATTAAAATATAGGAGGTCGGCATCATTAAACAGAATACTTAAGGATATTCTAAATCATTTAATATTTTTGAAGAACCAGGAAATTCTGATCCCAGATGAACTGAAGGATATGAGCTTTTTGTTGTCCCCTAATTGTTTTTCCAAGGCTGAAAGGAAGATAAACAAGTAGCAGTTTCAGAATGTAGCAGATTTGTTAATCCTACTTTTAAAATGATTTTGATAATATGATGGGAATAAGAATATAAAATAGATTTACTCTTGTGTAATTGTAATTAGAAACAAAGAATAAAGACAATATAAAAATATATTGCAACCTTTTGATATATAGATAAAAGAAAATCCTTTTCTTCTTCCTCTGATATTATAACATCAACCACGTTTCAAATGGTTGGGAGGCATATATAAATGGCAGATGAATCCAAGTGATAAAGCAGAAAATATCAATGTATTGACATTAAAAAAAAGCATGATAAAAATGCAACGTTTTTGGGGAAAAAATGGGGAATCAGAAATTGGCTCAGGTATGGATCTTAAAATGAAGCTGCTATAAGAAAAAGAGGCTGCATTCCTTTGGAAAGAGGAAGAGATTGCCACCCTAAGAGAGAGGGTGGTGATATCTCAGGCTAGAGACTGGATCCTGGCTGCCCTGGTGGCACAGTGATTAGAATGCAATATTACAGGCTAACTCTGCCCACAGCCTGGAGGTTGATTCTGACCAGTACAAGGTTGACTCAGCCTTCCATTCTTCTCTGGTTGGTAAAATTGTTGGGGGCAATATTCTGACATTTTTAAACCTCTCAGAGAGTGCTGTGAAGCATTATGGAGTGGTATATAAGTCTAAACCAGTGGTTCTCAACCTTTTTAATGCCGCGACCCCAACCGGTCTTAAGTCAAGGACTAAACCGATCGTAAGTCGAGGACTAAACTGGTTGTAAGTCGAGGACTAAACCAGTCGTAAGTTGAGGACTACCCAACTGGTCGTAAGTCGAGGACTTTCCCTGCCCGGGAGAGCTGCGCATGCGTGGTTCCGCCCCCTGCGCCGGCTGAGGCGTAGCTGGCAAGCGGCAGATGCGGAGCAGGCCGACCACCAGCTGGCCCAGCCCAAGGGAGGTAAGGCACCTGCCGGAAAAGGGAAAAAAATGGCAGACAAAAAAAATGGTGGACAGCCTTGCTTGGTGACCCCCGTGAAATGGTCGATCGACCCCAAATGGGGTCCCGACCCACAGGTTGAGAACCACTGGTCTAAATGCTACTGCTATTGCCACAAGAGGCCTCTCACAGGACTTGCAGAGAACATATTTATGAGGTAGCAGATTGGTGAGGGGTCATTTGGCCAAAAAGGACAGTCTTTCAGACATTTTTGGCTTGAGCAACATTGCTCACCATAGGATTTAATGTTTTATATTATTGTGTTGTTTAATTTAATGTTTTACCTTAATGGAGATTATTTTTAATTAAAGCTTATACTCCCTCCATGGTGTGTTGATGTGCCTGGGTCAGGTTGGGCTGGTCACCTGGGAAAGGGATAGAAGAACCCGATTGCCAGCAGGGAGCAGTGCTACATACATAGAAGCAGTGATGTTGAGCTGAACTAAAGATAGTGTTTTCAGCAGACTGATAAAGCTGACTGAAGAATGGTGAAGTTTAGGCAAAGGCACACACAAAGACACACACAATAGTGTGAGTTTTTTTCTAGCAGAATTAATCCTATTTTAATGCTTTTTAAATCCTTTTGTTTTAAAATTCCCAACCACCATGCAAAATGAAATCTACCAGATTCAACTACTAGGTTTTAAAACTAATGACAGAAGCAATATCAGCCTGTTATATATTTTGGGTTTCATGAATGTAGCATGTTCTATGGAGGTCCACAATCATAAGGATTTATTTTTTTATTTTTTTATTTATTTTATTTATTTAATTTAATTTATATGCCGCCCTTCTCCCGACGGGACTCAGGGCGGCGCACAACATATTTAAAACAAAACATAAATACATTCCCCCCCCGATAAAACCGAATTAAATCAAATTTTAAAGTTGTGTCTCTGTCAAATTACTAAAAAAAAAAATAAACCCCATATAAAATCCTCCCTAGGTCAGGTCCGCTTGCTGGAAAAGCCATGTCTTGAGGGCGCGACGGAAAGCAAGGAGATCCGGAATCATCCGGATCTCGGGGGGTAGTTCGTTCCAGAGGGTAGGGGCACCCACAGAGAAGGCCCTCCCCCTGGGGGTCGCCAGCCGACATTGCTTGGCCGACAGCACCCTGAGGAGGCCCACTCTGTGGGAGCGTACCGGTCTGAGGGAGGGGATCTGCG